>NC_143012.1:157772149-157929649 GCF_055824585.1 Amblyomma mixtum
TTGGAGTCTCTTGCAGGCCTCTCAAGACAGCCCATCTACCGCCCGAAGAGATCACGATCGGGCTGCGGGGAGCTGTTTCCTGAATTGGGCGCTGTGGGTCTTCGTTTAGATGTTAGAGGAAAGGAAAGGCGCAGTAACTCTCACATATCGGTGGACCTCGACCATGCCACGAGGGTGGTGGTGCTGAAGAGAGAGAGAGAAAAACAACTTTATTGCCATAGATTGGCGGGATTTAGGACAGGTGGGCTTGGTGTGGCCCCCAGGTGGGGGCGACTTCCTGGGCCCACGAAATGAGTGCCAGTTGGATGCTCTTGTCTAGCCTTTTGAGGAGTTCGCTCTATCCGTCTTCGGAGGGAGCTGGCAGTAAGGTTCGAGGGGGCGGATTTCCCGCGCAACCCCAGAGGATGTGAGCCTGGTTGGCGATTGCTCCCTGGTAACAATTTTGGCAGACGGGGTCGTATTCCCCGTCTGTGATGAGTGAAAGTCTAGAATGGCTAAGGATAGAGTGTGTTTGCAACCTGCGGAGCAAGGTGGCTTGCGCTCGATTCAAGTCGGGGTGTGGAGGCGGGAACTGGCGTCTCATATCTCTGTAGAGGTTGGTAATTTCGGCAAAGGTCTGGGGAGCCTCGGCAAGAGCGTCTGGGTCCGTGGGGCCGGCCGCCCGGTTGGTTAGTCCTCGGGCTAGTCGGTCGACCCCTTGGTTTCCAGAGTTTCCCGTGTGGGCGGGTACCCAGACCAGGTTGATCTTATGGTCGGGAGTGCAGCCGCGAAGGATGCGTGCAGCGGGGTGGCAGATAAAACCTGGCGAGTAATTTTGTATTGCTCTTTTGGAGTCGCTGAGTACTGTGTGCGTACGTGGGTCAGCGATGGCCAGCGCGATGGCGGTTTCTTCTGCCGCTGTCGGAGAGTGAGCTACTACTGTGGCGGCGGTGACGAGAGTAGACTGTGGCGTGGTTGCACAAGCCACGTATGTGTTTGTACTTTGCCGTGCAGCATCTACGTATATTGCGTGTTCGTCGGCAAGGTATGTGGCATCTAGTGCTTGGGCTTTCAGCTGACGGTGGTGCTAAAAAACATTTATCTTCGATTAAGTTTTTCTAGGGAAGGGAGGTAGTTTGTAACGAAAGAGAAAATACAGAAAGGGAGGCCGTAAGGAAGGTCTGCGTCTCTGTTGGCGTCGCATTCGTTGACCACAACAGCACACAGACGCGTACTTCACAGACGCTCGCGCGGTAAGGGTTCCATGACACCCGCCCAAAACATGACGCACACAGGTCCGGTCACCCGCTGCCTGCTCGTCTGAAGCCCGAAGTGGGCGCGAATAGTTGCTGCCGCCCGCAGGGGCGAAACCGTCGTATTATCCCCGGGCTCCGTGGTCGGACTAGTTGATGTCTTCATAGGTTTCATCTGACGGTCTTCCAATTTCAAATTCTCAGCCCCTGCGCGATGTCATTGGAGGTTAAAGAGCCCCAGGTGGCAGAAATTCGCTACATTCAACCCCAATAAACCACACTATGAACCCAACATGAAACCGAACACCGTCATGACACCACATATGCTACGCCAGTGCAAGATATTCGCATTTACTTTCGTCGCTATAACATAGAAGGTGCTAATTTGCCACAGCTCATATCGCAGTCAATTCAGATGCTTTATTGCATGGAGGAGGGAAAATTTGAGGTCACCCACGGACGCCTGACGCTTCCTGTCGGAGCGGACGACAACTGTTGTATTAGTTGTTATCCGCTCCGTCAGGGGGCGTCAGCCGTGCGTGGGTGGTACTGAACAAACATACGTACTGATGACAGAGTGTTCGTTGACCTAGGGAGGGGGGGGGGGGTTCTATATACGACAGAAGATATAAATGACGGGTATAATCACGGTTAACTTACTCGAACCAAAATCAAACAGCATCACTGTGCCATCAGTCTTACACGAGAGTGTTACCTGCCCTAAAACTTTTTAATACATTTGATCCAACATTGGCACGCATGAGAAGAGAAAAAAAAACGAATGCCGGAAACAATCAAATGCTTTTGCAAGGCAAATCTGCAGTAAAGCAAGCAGCTCATAACAGTCCGAGCAAGATTCGATAATTGTACGTGCAATATGTGTGTTACTCTGTACAGAGCGGCCTCTAAAATTGCCCTTCTGATGAGGACCAATCAGAAGTGACATCGAATGTTGGAGGCAATTTGATGGAACTTTTGTGAAATCTTTAAAACCGCCGGTCTGATGAGGGCCAGTCAGAAGAGACATCGCGTGTTTCAGGCGATTTAAGAGAAATTTCTTAAATGCTTTCAAGTTCATCGTGAAACGATGGACTTTTACGTTGGAAACGATGGTTTCCAACGTGAAAGGCCTGTAGCTGTCGACTGAGCGCAACTTTTCTTTGTGAGTACTCTTTGGAATTAAGACTCTGTCATTCTTACTAAACGCGTCAGTAACTTTGAAATTCAAGCGTGGGTTTGGCGTCGGTGCCTTCTTTTCGTACGCCAGCACGCGTTCAAGCGGCGTTGGCGTTCTTGTTTTTAATTGCTTCCCCTTATATACGCTCGCGCTATCACCAAGTCTACACAAACCCCTCCTGTATCCTCTGCCACCCCCCCTCCCCCCCCCCCCCCCCCAAAGCCACTCTCGACCATATCCTTTTCCTCTGCCCGGTGGATCCTCCCCCGCGGGGCCTGGAGCACCTTACCAAGCAAGCCATCGCCACAGGCCGGGCTGCCAGCGTCATGAGCCTCCGGGACGTGAACGTCTGAGTGGAGTGGGGCCGTGCTGGGGACCACGGAGCTGTGTCCCAAACTCCCCTGTTGCAAATTAAGTTTTCACCACCACCTTACTCTTTAGAGACCACCATGTTATCTACGATGCCCTTGGATGCGGGCTGGCGTTCGACTGCACGTTTAACGCACTTCACCTGCGAATTCTTTGCATTTATCAACCTGCGCATTCTAATTTGCTAAAGGCATGCTTTAAAGATTTAGATGTGTATTTTCTTGGAGGGCGTAATGTTGTGATGTTGGGCGATTTTCCCTGCATGCTCAATACGCTAGCTGATGTGCAGGGGCCTGCTAGGGGTAGACCAGGCTGGAATGCGCGCGAGTTGCGCGGCTTAGTCAACCAGTTTATGCTCAGGGACGCTTATGAGCACCTCTGCGTCTTTGTGTGGACTTGGCGTTGCGGGTTATCCTCGAGTAGGTTAGACAGGGCGTACGTTCCGACGAGCCTTTCGCGGACAGTGTGTGCTGCTAATCTAATGAAGCTGCCATCCTTGCCGGTGCACGTATCGGATAATCGCTTTTTTCTTCTGTCACTGGCGGTTCCGGCGCCTGCAGTATCTCCTCAGAGACCATGGCGCATGTGCGCATCCTTCACGACGCCAGCACTAAAGACGGGCTCACGCGGATCTGGCGTTTTTTAATTGTCGGCTCCGTGCATTGTGACTGGGACCGTCTGAAGGAGCAGTGGCGTCACCACTGCACCTCATCTGACACGCGAGCCCTAAGGGCTCGCGTGTCAGATGAGGTGCGCGTGGTGACGGCGCAGCTGCGTATTGCTCAGCACACCCCGTCGCCTTCGTCGCTTATGTGCGCATGAAAAGAGGAGATTTTGGACTGCCTACAGCGTCTTTTACGCGCCTCCTCATTGACAGCGGCTGCATGGCGTTGTGGACGCAGCCGAACTGCTCAACTCGAGGTGGTTCGGTTTGCGCACCAAAAGCTGTTGTGCCTCCAAAGGTCCCCTACCTTTATATCTTTCCAGGAATTACCGTGAGTTTTTTGCCATTTCTGGGGTATTTTTCAGTCCCGCCCTTTAGTTGATCACGATGTCGTTTCCGCACGCCCATTTTTAGCAAGCTTGCGGCAGGTTGATGCTGAACTCAAAGACGGCTTATGGCTTTGCCAACAACAGGTGAAATCAAGGAGGTGTTGGACCCCATGAAGCAAGGCTCAGCGCCTGGGCCCGATTGCCTTCCTGTGGAGTTCTATTCGGAATTCTGGGATATTGTAAGCCAAATTTTATCGGAAGTGTTAAAAATATGCTTCACTCAGTACCTCTTTCATGAATCATTCAAAACAGGCCGCATTGTCCTTATTTCTAAAAAGTCTCCTTTGTCGACAAGTCCGGCTGATTGGCGCCCTATCACGCCACTAAATTCAGAATACAAAGTATTAGTAAAAATTACTCATTCGTCGTCTACGGGCTCTCCTCCCGTCTCTCTTTTCCTGCCACCAGGTTTGCTCCATCCCAAGTGGTGAAATACATATATAGTTTATCTTTTGTGACGTGAGACATCGTAGCGTATACTTTACGGCGGCGCGCACAGGGTCTTCTTGTTTCCCATGATCAAGAGATGTCGTTTGACTTTTTAGAGCACGGGTACACGGGTATATTTGCGGTACGCTGGATGCTTTCGGTTTCCCACCTTCTTTCGTGCTTCTTGGTAAAGAGATGTACAGGGATATTGCTCCCCCCCCCCCCCCCCCCCGCTTTTGTTTGTCAGCAATAGAGCCTCTCCTGTTGGCAGGAAATCGCCACTCCCTTATTCTAGGTCTGGCGTTGCCAGGCAGCGAAGCGGTACGCGCCACTGCTCATGCAGATGACATCACTCTGCACTTAGCTCATCAGCGCAGCCTGCTTGAAACTTTAAACGTTTTTCGTGAGTACGCGTCCTGGTCTGGGGATGCTCTTAATTAATCGAAGAGTCGTTACTTTTTTTTGAGGCCTGCCCAGACTCGTATTACATCTAGTGGCGCGCGCAGTGTTGTGCGCAGCTGCGCATTTTAGGTGTGACCTACGACTGAGATGGAGTATGGGATGGTGTGTGGTCTTCGTTCTCGAAGGCATTACAGCTCGTGTGTGAAGGGCGCAGACATTTGACCTGCCTGTGCTTGACAGGTGCTACCTGGTTCAGTCCGTCATGCTCGGTGCCTTCTGGTACCTTTGCTACACTGTGAAACCACCCCTCCGTGTCATAAGGGGGGTACAGACTACAATTTTTTTTGCTTTTTTTTGTTCAGGCGGAGCCGAGCTTGTGGCTCGTGCTGTTCTTGGACAAGCACGGGAGAGAGGAGGTTTTGCCTTTCCAAATTTGTCCGTCACGTTCTCACTGTTAGATTTGAAGAGCATTGTGCGTATCCTGCTAGCAAACGCGTTTCCGGCGCGAACCCTGGCTCGGTACATTTTGGACCCTTCTTTACGCTTTTTGGATCCCGCGGCCCCTTTCTATGCTTCGTCAGTGGCCTTTCACAGGCATGTAAGAGCAGTAGCACCTGATCTCAACATCACCGCATACCGTGTGGTGGACATTATGGGCTCGCTATTGTAGCCTGTTGTGCCGGCGGCTCGCCGCTCACCTATGCGCCGCGTTCAGTGGGCGCGCTTAGCGTCGACACCTCTCCCAGACCATCTACGCGACTTTGTCTGGAAACTTGGCTGAGCAGTGCTCCCTACTTGTGATCGGTTAGAGCGGTGGGGTGTGTCACGCTCCAGCGCCTGTCCGAATTGCCCGCTCCCGGAGTCTAATCGCCACGCTACACTCACCTACGTGGTAGTGTGTCTTTTGGCGCGCAGTTCATGCGGGATTCCGTGGGCAGGGTATTTGGTGCTTCGTCTGCCGCGGCCGCTCCCCCAGCGGCTGTTTTTGCTCGCCTGTTAATTGTAGCGGGTCTTTATAGTTTATGGCGCAGTCGATGCGCCGCGGTCGCTGGTGGCTTTCGACGCCGCGCTGTGTGGCCAATTCTCGGCCGTATCCGACACCTCCGCAGGGAGCTCACCAGTTCTGAAGCGAACAGCTTCCCTACGAGGGTCGGAAGCTAGCTTCGCGTATGCTGTGAAACCGAATGGCGAGTTCTGCGCATGTGCGAAACAGAGTGACGTCACGCGCGGCGCACGTGGCCGCAGCCGTCGCCGCCGCCGCGTCTCTACTTAAAAACAAACTGAGTCGAGGCTTGGAATCGAACCAGTGCCTTTGACATTTGAAGCGGAGACGCTACCAATCCGCCACGAATGCTCAAGGTTTGAGCATGAATAAAGGCGCATGGATTTCATAAATAAAATAAAATGAATGGAAAAATCAAAATTGGAAAAATAAAAAGGATTGAAACAAGAAAGAGAAATAAGAAATGAAAGGAAAAAAAGTACTGTGAAGAAAAAGCCAATAAAGCTAAGAAAAAAAGCACAACAAACAACAGAATGGAAAACCGAAAAATGAAAATTAAAAAAAAACAAAAGCAATAATCAATCTCAAAAAACTAAAACAAAATAAGGAAAAAGAGAAACAATGACAGCAAAAAAAAATAAAAATGAAATGAAAGGGATAATACTTGAAAAAAAGAGAAAATAGAAGGCAAACAGCGCGCCAGGAAACGCTTTCGCTGACTTTAACCGCGCAGAATTTTAACCGCGCAGAATTTTAACCGCGCGAAAAACCCCCGTTCACAGACCGTGTTTTCACTTCCTGCTCTGCTGACTGAAGGTTCAGTGCCCTCCACTGCATCCTTCTTTGAAAAGGTGAGGGGTGCAGCCCCCTAATTTGCGTGAACCTCTAGCCGCTCCGGTCACCGCCAGCTTTCGAGATAGTGTAAAAGAAAGTTGTAGAAAGGTTACAATAATTCACTTGAGGAGTGCCTGTCTCCACTTGTTCCTTGCTTCCTCACCCCTGCTCTGTTGTGTCCTGCCAGCAACTTCCCTCTGATAGAGAGAAGAGGACATCTCTCCCTTTCCTTGTCAGACAAAAATGCGAGATTGCCGCCTGCGAACGATGGTTCTCGGTTGAAAAATTTTAGGGGGCGCTCCATACTTCACATGATGTCAATTGAGTTGTTTGGATTCTGAAGGATTGTTCTGCTCTTTAGTCCTTAGCACACCAGCTTAACTGCCGTATTAGTGCGAAAGCATTAAGAAGCTCGTGTCGCAGAAAAGCCGGTGTAGGCATTGTTGGCCGTTGGCATTGGCCACTGGAGTTGTAACGCGAAACACAAGACACTATACTCCGCTTCATGCATAGCAGGCAACACTGCCAAAGCTTGCGTGCCTGTTCGCGCAGGCTATGCCCGCACGCAAAAAGTAGTTTGCTATACAGCCAAAGCGAACACAAAAATATTTCGTAGCGAGAAATCTTAGGTGCCGTGACTGGGCCTCCAGGACTTCGTTTTACCTCTTGCCACATTTTCGTCCTGCGACTCGTCGAGATTTCGAGAAGAAAAAAGTACACGTGGTGGTATGATACGCGTTTGGAAGGGCGAATCGCTTCTACTAAATCTGCGCCCTAAAAGTAGTTCACTCTAAGTGAAAATTATGGCCAGAGAGCCCGAACACTGAGCACCTCACAGCTTCGACCGTGAATTTCAATGCCACTACATCGTTTTATATGCTTTTCGTATTCGTCCAAACAATGACCGGAGTTTCGAGAGGAACGAATGATACGTGGCGGAGTAATATGGTTTCGCGGACGCACTACTTTAGCAACCTCCTCAGCGTTGCCTGCTATGTATGAAATGGAGTATACAAACAGAAAAACTTTGAGCAGATACGGGGTATCGAACCAAGGTCTTTCAAATTCTGAGGTGAGTATGCGCTCGACGCGCTGGGAAGGCTCTTTGGTTCGAACTGATTAAAAAGTGGACCTACTCAACGCGTTGTGTTCTTTCACTTCGCGAAGTGTCATTGTGAACTGATGCGTACACGAGTAATTATTAGTTCTGAATTTTTCAAACGGGACCGATGAAAAGTGCGTTCTACTCTATGAAGCATTTCAATTCACTGCCATGAGCTGTGGGAAAGCAGCGCCATCGATGTCGTAGAGAGAGAGTAAAACGAATAGCTTGCGCTCAGGTAGGATAGGTGGTGTTATGACCGTGCTCGGTTTGAGTTTGGTGCATGGTGGTGGTGTCACATCTTTATTCAAACATCCCTTATGTTAGGCGTTTAATAGGTCCTGGGCCAAAGTGACGAGGGAGCGCTGTAGTTTCAGATCCAGGGAGGCGAGCCAGGTGGGCCATGGTGGGGGTGGGGGGATTCGCCCCACCCCCACCAGAGGCGGGGACTGGAAGGCTGAGTGGCACTGTGTAAGCTAGTGTTCTATGTCTGCATATGTGTGTTTAGTTTCGTTTATTGGGGTTTAACATCCCAAAGCAACTCAGGCTATTAGAGAGGCCATAGTGAAGGGATCCGGAAATTTCGACCAACTGGGGTTCCTTAACGCGCACTGACATCGCACAGTAGTACACGGGCCACTAGAATTTCGCCTTCATCGAAATTCGGCCTCCACGGCCGGGATCACACCCGCGTCTTTCGGGTCAGGAGCCGAGTGCCGTAACCACTGAGCCACCGCGGTGGGGCATATGTGTAAGGACAGTAAGCCCTCCACTATGGCGTGCCTCATAGCCTGAGTCGCTTTGGGCCATAGAACTCCATACTTACGAATACAGTTTAAAATCTTACAGGCGGGGAGAGTTTGCGCACTGAGGTTTGGAACCGTACCGGTAAAAATAAAGTTTTGCTGGAGCATGTAAGAGATTAAACTGTAGTGGGGTGAATGAAGTTCTGCGGTACAAAGCGACTCAGGCTATGATGCACGCCATAGTGGAGGGCTTCGGTAATTTCGACGACATGTGGTTCTTTAACGTGCAATGACATCGTGCAGGGGTTGTGGATTTGAATTTGCTGGACCGGCAGACGAAAGCTATGAAGGCATCAACTGGTCCGACCACGGAGCCCGGGGATAACAAGATGTCTTCGCCCCTGCGGGCGGCAGCATGGGGGCAACCAATCCCAACCTCTTCGGGCTTCACACGTGCAGGCAGCGGTGACCAGACCTGTGTGCGTCATGTTTTGTGCGGGTGTCAATCACTGCGGTCATGATACCCGTACTGCCCGAGCGTCTCTCACGTGGGTGTCTGTGTGCGGTTGCGGTCAACGTGTGTGACGCCCACGAAGACGCAGATCTCCATTCCGGCCTCTTTTGAAGCCAGAGCTACTCTACGCTACCCAGTCGAAACTTTCTCTGTGAGCCTGGGAGGCCGATAGTACGCATGCGTGAAACCAGAGACAAGAAGCATGGGCGCGGCGCGGCGCCTGACGTCAGAATTCGCCGCCGCCGCGCGAGGAGCCGCGCTGGCCAGAATACGCCCGCCGGCGCCTCGCACGAGCTCTCGTTACGTATATCATGGCAAAGCTGAGCTAAGCCACTGTCATTTTTTGGTCATTTCTCTTTCACTACAAACTTCCTCCCTTTCCTCACGGCGTGGTTGAGGTCCACCGATATGTGAGACAGTTACTGCGCCTTTCCTTTGCTCTATAACCACAATCACAACGGAGACGCACCACAGCCAGTTCAGGAAGCAGCGTGACTGTAGGCCGTTAGTGCTCTCTTCAGGCGGCGGATGAGCTGTTTTGAGAGGCCTCCCAGAGACTCCGAGCGATTTGTCTAACGGGAAAGGCGTTGCGCTGAACGAGCGATGGCGTTACGTGGAATCCCTGGCAGCGCTGCAATACGCTACCGCGTTCCACTTTTAATGGGGAATTGTCCCCCAGTTTTAGAGCGGTAGCTAAATACTCGCATTACTCAAGGTCGCGTTGTTGTGACACACAAGGTTTTTCAAGTGGGACCAGTGGGTTGTACCATGGGTACAGAGATTGTGGACCACCTAATTGGCGTAGAAAGGCGTAGAAACGATTCACAGCATTGTGGAGCATGAGGTTACTAGTCGAATCAAAACAGCTCACTATAGGGATTCGCACTGATGACCATCTGTACCGCAAACCGTTTTTTGAAACTTCAAACGTCCAGTACGGCCAAACTTACGCAAGACACTCGAAGTGGTGTCTAACGATTTTTCTTCTTGCGTTTTGTACGTTTGCATTAAACAAGTATCCGGATATAACGGAAAATTTTTACCGGATGTGGCCAAGATGGCTCATGGCATAGTATTCACAGGACATTGCTAACGCTGGATACCCATACGTTGCCTCAGCATATTGCTCGCTGTTTATGTATGGCCGCAGGACAAAAGGATCCCGCAATCTACTGCAACTTTACAGAGGCGAAATTATTTTCGTGGATTGTTTCAGAGCCTGGCTTCCTTCCTAGTCCTTTCTGTTCTTTGGACCGCTGCTACTACTTCACTCATTTTATTAGGACCTGAGAACAGAACACTGGCACCATACCTGGCCCCTTCTTTCTTAAATATGTGCGAGAGAAATGAATGTAAGGGACGGCTGCTACCTTTAAGTTTTTGTCTTTGCACTATTGCGCAGTTTCGTGCCGCGCTTTAAGAATCTCAGCGTCGTGTGGACTTAGCTGAGTACGAGACAAAGGCCGACTCCTTAAAACGGGCCTCCATGGAGCGGTGAACTTGGGCTAGGAGACAAATAGTCACCTCGTGAAGGTAAGATGGTGTGCCTACCATACCCATGCATCTAGTGACTATGCAGTTTCGCAAACTGCAATGAAGAAATCCGCCTTACCATAGAGAACTTTTATACTTATTCTACGTGTAACTTACCGATGTGAATGCGCTTCCGTATTCGTTGCTAACATGTATAGAGAAGAGCGTGTAGCTGTCCCTGAAGGATATGTACATGTTGAAGGCACCTGGGGTTGCGAAAGAACTACGTTAGCAACGCAAGAGGAGCGTATAGAATCTACGCACACGCGCGAATAGACAGGGTGCTTCAGCGAACAATTTCAATAATTTTTAAAAATAGGCTATAAGAGCAAAAAAAAAAGCTCTTCAGAATGAAACAGTTAGTTGCGGCGGACGTCATAAAGTATGAAGACGTACTTAGTACTTGCCGATGAAATAAAATTAGCTAATTAAGTTGTAAAGCTAATTTAAGTTTGTGGCCACGGATACAAGGCCGTATTAGTTTTTAAAGCAAAGAAAAAGCCACTCCCTTACGCCCTGGAGCTCACAAAAATATGGTGCTGTTCCCCCATGAAACCGAAACAGCGCACGAGATGCGCAGGAAACCCAGTGCAAGCGCAACGTCCGCTGATGACATGGTGGAATGACTGCGGCGCCCATTTCGAACAGCCTGAGGTGATTTCCTCTCTTAGGGAGCCTCAACGCTAGGCTAATTTTTCTTTTTTCATCGCTGGGAGCAAGAAAGAGGCTAGTCGTCATCAAACATGCGGCTGCCCAACTAGAGAATCTTGATAGGCGTTGCCGGCCATATTGTTTCTTTTATTGCGAAAACTCCACTTTTCGTGTACCAACCGTGAAGGTCACGTTACAGCGCAGATATCACCTTGAGGCGGCCCCATTAAAGGCTCAGTGACGAGAAATCTGACCTCGTATTTTCACCGCTGGTATTCGATCTACACGTTCCGAGCGTTCTTGGAAGCTTCGAATTATTGCCCTGCACGGGCGATTTCCCTAATTTAAACCGGACTAACGTCGGGCTCAGGACTAACGTCTGGCTCCGGTCTAACGTCGGGCTCCGGACTAACGTCGGGCTCTGTCGGGTTGCCGCCGGGCTTGCCGCTCTGACATCGGCGGAGTGATACTTAGTGATCCGCCAAAGCAGTGTCCACGCGTATTTGTATTTCCCCGGGCCTAATTTGCAGCCATGTAGTCTCTGACTGAGCCTATTTAATCACGGAAACATAAAAGAAACAAAATAAAAGCGAAAGCAATGTCCCCACGCGACTGCCTGAAAGGTACTCCATGCGGTGGTCGACTCCTCCCACCGTATGCGAGGAATTAAAAAAAAAAGACGGGAGCTGTACGTTAATCCGATTTAATTAGGGAAATCGGCCGCACAGAGCAATAAATTGAAGTTGCTAAGAATGCTGGGAACGTGTAGATCGAGATCCCGTGGCAAAAAGATGAGTTCAGATTCCTCTTCAGTGCACCTTTAATAAAAAAACGGAAGAAAATTGTGTGTAGACGGGAATCGTACCCGGACCTTCGTCATGCTAGACGGGGAGGCTTCCACTCCGTCACAACTGCTTTTTTTTCTTTATTTCCTGGCTTTGCAAAACAACACTTCACGAAAAGAACCGACAAATCACAAAAGGAATAGCACAAGACACTGTACAGGTGCTGTCAAAAGTAAATGGAAGGCAATATTACCGAAAAAAATTAATCATTGCAGGCTCAATTCATGCATCCTTGAGTACATATGTGCAGCCTAATTGTGACTGTGCGAATTGCACTCTGCACCAACAAACATGGACCATTATGCTTTAGATTTAAAGAAAAATAAATTTTTTTGACAAAGTCCTCTTCCATTTACTTTTGACGGCGACTGTACATATTGAAAGTCATACTTAACCAGCGTCCGGCTGGCTTCGTCACATTAAAACTCCCGCAAAGACAACAAAGGGTCTACCCTACAGAGCCAGTCCGGAGGTTACGCAACCGCTTTTTGAATAGCTACAAATCAATGCATAGCCTCACGGCAATAAATTCGGGCAGGGCGTGCGTCCCTGTCGCAGTGATAGCCAGCCATTCTGGAGCGCCATATACAGTGGAGACCCATTAGCATAATTAAATCAAATGGAACCCCGTCGTCATTATCACTGACTAAATATCGAATGGCATGCGAATCTAGGGGCAAATAATTCTTCATAGTCGTTTGCAAAACATCCTAAAAATAAACCCCTTCCCAACAATGTAAAAAACATGGTCTATTGTTTCCGGCTGCTTACAGATTAAACAATGCGAAACCCAAGGTAAAAATCAATGTTTTTCGTCTAAAAATTTCCTTACAGGCAACGTTGCGGTGTCCTGTGTAAAACAAAAAAAAGCTGTACCATGATTTATGTGACTCTTTTGCCACAACCTAAGTAAAGAGCCTTATACAGTGGAGTCCCAGGATCAGACGTCTTAAAAGGAGTAAAGAAAATGCAGGTGCCGCCAGGAGCTAAGACATTTTTTTAAAAGTTACTATCCGTCACAACTGCATCTCTTTCTTTATTGCACGGAAGTGCTAGCACCCTGAAAGGCTTCAAGTGCGACTTAACCAAGCTGCATCACGCAACCCGTCGTTCACAATCACACCAGCATCCAGGTCTTACTTTGTCGGCAGATCAAAATTTCGAGAAACACACGCATGCATCGAGGAAAGGGAGACAGGCAGGAGGTCTATCCTGCAGAGCTATAACCCCCACACACTGCTCTGTGGACAGAGACTTCGGTGAACGTAGCGGCTCTGCGTGGTGATCTGTCGTATGGCTCTTTCACAGGCTAAGCAGTCCTATGAACAATAAAAGGTAACATGTCACAAATCTTATAGTATAGAGCGTAATGACAGTTTCCCTTTTGACAGTCCGTTGAAGAATATCGAGAAAAAAAAACACTGGATGACGACAAAGCACAAAGCAATGATCACTAGTTTCTGCCTGCTGATACAAGCGACAGTTCACAGACCATGGCCCAAAAGTCCCTTTCTCACGAAGCCACGTTTTCACAGGTAAAGTTGAGGTGCGAAGTTTAAAAAAGAAAGCCTTCGCAGTTGCTTGAACACACATCCGTAGCACCCACTTTAATACACTCGTGTAGAAAGGAGAGGTAAGGCTGCCAACACATCGGTACACGAAACAACGTTTCAATGAGAATTTTTGTCATCTCTCTTTTATATGCGTGCCCTATAGAAATCACGCGATTCATCAAGTTCAGATGGTGAAGTATCTCGGAGTAATATGCTACACTGCTGTATCCTGGTGGGCATACACTGAGTAAGATTCTGCAAAAGCCGTTTGGGCCGTTGGCATCCTGCAAGGCTTTGCAGTGCCAGGACAGGCATGAGAAGGCGCACACTTCTGCCAATTTATGTAGTGTACGTCCGCCCAATTTTATAGTTTGGCTATGTTTAATTCTCAGGAGCTCCTGCCTATAAAATTCACCGTCTTGTGCACTTGGAGCGTGAAGCGTTGCACCTTTGTCTGGGGCTTCTAAAATATCACCAATGCTGTTCTGTACCTTGAGGCGCGGAGTTTATGAGTATCAGTGTTGATGAGTAGAATTTGCCTTTTAAGAGTCGAAAAGATTTAAAAATTGTGCGACTCACGTCATCACACGATGTTGAATGGTAAGCGCTCTGTGTGCGAGCAAGCCTGTGAAGCAGAGAAAAGGCTTCAAAAGGGGAACTCAAGACGTCACACTTTACACATGACTGAACAACAAACAAAATAGCACACTATAAAAACACCAAGATAACGCTACACAAAACGCCGCAGTCGTACCACACTAATGGTCCTCACGCGTAAACCACAACGTCATACTCATAAAAGCTTGCTGCCAACGTGGTTTGTTCGCACGCTATCTCGGACGCGGAGTAAAAACCCAGGTGGTACCTTGCTTCAAGAGACGCCGCTGTTCTGCGAGGGGAGTGTTGAGGCGAATCAGGTGAAAGGAGTCTGTGCGGCCACGTCGCAGTAGCTAGATGCCGGCGTTGGAGCGTCCTCGTACCGGTGACGAGGTCTCGGAGGTAGCACCAGCCGCTAGCTGAGTCCTCGTACCGGAGGAGTTGACACGGGGCTCACGTTCCGAAGACGAGGTCAGCGCCGTGATCCACGGCACCCAGGCATCAGCCGGTGGGGACCACGCCTGGTCTGTAGGCCTCACGATCGGACTCCTCTTGCAGCAGGTGACTGCCCTACGCCAACGTCCGCACCTAGAACGTTCCTCCTCCTGTCCAGGTCGCCACCCCTCCTTCTATACGTCCACTTCATTTTCTTCTTCTGCCTTCTTTCGGTTTCGTTGTCGTCTTCTCCACCTCTTCCAAAAATACCACTTCACTCTCTTTTCTACCCTCTTTTCTTTCTCTCAAGTTACAAGCGCCAATTAACGTACGCTTCCTTAGGAGCAGTGTTTTACTTATCCCTCTTTCCCTTTTCGGTCGTGGCCGCCTGATCTCGTTTGCATACTCCTCAGATATGTTTCCTGCAGTTCCTCCTTGACCCCTTATTCACTTCACAGATGTCCGCCCAATGCATAACTTGTCTAATTTTGTCGAGACTGCAATTGATGACATTTTCCGATCGGATGTAAAGCTGCAGCCCTTTCCTCTCCTGCACGATTTGTTG
Organism: Amblyomma mixtum; assembly: GCF_055824585.1. Classification (NCBI taxonomy): domain Eukaryota; kingdom Metazoa; phylum Arthropoda; class Arachnida; order Ixodida; family Ixodidae; genus Amblyomma; species Amblyomma mixtum. The sequence continues at coordinate 157,787,190 of NC_143012.1, forward strand.
CAGGACCACCTAAGGTCCTTTCCTTTTCATATTTTGATTGCTACCCGTCTCTCGCAGAATCGCAAAAGAGTAGGTGTGGGCACTTTTCACCTTCACTGGGTTGGGCTTTTCACTCCGTCTTCCAGACTTCACTCCAATTTGTCTGGCCGAATTATTAGCAATCAGAAGCTACAGTTTCTGAAGTCATGCTTAGGACGGACTCTGTCTATTTTTTATTCATTATTCACACGCAGTGAGTCTCGGGCATTACGCCTTTTTAAGTTCCTGATATCGCTCCATATAAATGCGGTACGGTTCCTTTGGGTACCGGGACATATACGCTTTAACTTTAGTGAAGTTGCAGATTCTTTAGGAAGGGCCTCTCTCCACGGCCCAATTATTGCTGTCCTTCCAACCTGCGTATATACAGCTGCGATGAGGTTTCGCTGCGGCACAATATTTCAGGAATTCGCTGCCTCAGCCCTTGCATCACCTCTCGAATATTAGCATCTTCTGCATCCTTGGAGTAGCAAAGACTGACGCTCGCGCAGACTGTAGGTCTCTTTCACGCGATTGCGTTGTCGGGTTCCTCTGGTGGTGGTGAAAAACATTTATGGGAAATTAAGTTTTTTTACAGAAAGGTGATTGGGAAGGATCCTATTGGCCATTTCCCCTTACAATACTGGGTGGAGCCCCTATTCCGGTGCCCCATTGGCAAGCAACGCCGCCCGCGTCTGTTGAACCAAAGCCTTTTGGCTCTTTAGGTCTTGGCAGCCGAGCAGGGCCGCCTCCCAGTCCTCTCTGGTGGGGTTGGGGTTGGGGGGGATAGATGGGTTTGATTGACACGCCCAAACCATGTGGAAGGTGTCAGCCACCTCCCCACAGAACTGGCACGCGCCATCAAAGGATGTATTGAAATGTTTAAGCACCGCCGGGCACAGTACAGTGTTAGTAAGAATTTTGATGAGGAGGCGCTCGTCAGCGCGATCCAGACCCTTACAAGGGGCCGGGTAGCACCGGTGCTCCTCCTTGTAGTAATCGCTGATTTGTTTGAATGTAAGGGCCAGATTGTCTGATTGGGAGTACCCTTCCAAGGACAGGGAGATAGCCCGGGGAGAGAGTGCGCGGGCGGCCTGATCGGCCTGTTCTTTTCCCTGGAGTCCCTGGTGACCGGGGGCCGAAATCAGGTTGCGTAGAGTTCGATCTTCGCATCGACAGCTATATTCCAGTATGCGCCAGGCAAGCGGGGGAGCCCAGCCCAACTCGTAGTTCCGGCAGGCCCCTCGCGAGTCGGTGATGATGTGTTTTGACTTGGGATTCGTGAGAACCAGAGCAATGGCAATCTCCTCCGCGTGTGCTGCGTTGTAGGCTTTGAAAGTGAGCCCGTCAACTGTTTTTGTGTTGTGTACGACTGCGGCCGTGTACCATCCCCGTGGTGTGGGCCGGCAACGTCCACGTAATACACGTGTTCTTGGTTACCATAGTATCGCGCCAACGCTTCCGCGCGCGCCTGGCGACGACCGCTAAGGTCTTCTCTGGACATGTTGCGGGGAAGGGGTCGGACCCGGAGGGCGCGTCTCCAGGGTTCTGGCACTCTCTCCCTTTCCTCAATGTGGCAGTCATGTTTGATGTGTAGCCGGTCCAAGAGGCGGCGACCGGACGTGGTCTGTGCAAGACGCGTGTATTGGTTGACTAAGTGGGCTTCTCGAAGCTACCTGAATGTGTTTACCACGCCCAAGGCCAGAAGCCTCTGGTTGGACGTGGTGACCGGGAGATCGAGAGCCCGCTTGATAACTTTCCGCAGGATGACCTCCAGTTGGTCATCATCGTGTTTGCGCAGGTGCAAGTAGGGAGTTGAGTAAGGATTCTACTCCTTACGAAAGCATGCGCAAGCCGCAGTGCATTCTTGCTTCGTAATCCGGCCCGCTTGTTGGAGACCCGGCGGACCATGCGGCCCACCTGGTCTCCCACCGTGCGAAGATTGGCTAGGGTGGTGTCGACTCTGCGTTGGTGGTGGATGAAGAGGCCAAGGACGCGGATCTCCTTGGCCTCCCGTACCGGTCCCGAGGGGAGACTGATGCGAAGCGGTGTTGTGTCCCGAGGGGAGGGACGTAAGTGAACAAATTCTGATTTAGCTGGGGCGCACTGGAGTCCGCTTTAGGCCGCGTAGTCGTCGACTAGGGTCGCCGCTGCTTGCAGGCAAGACTCCATGTGGCCCAGTTACCTTGCATGGCCCAGATTGTAATGTCATCCCCATAAAGAGCGTGATGTATCCCGGGCAGAGAAGACAATTTGGAGAGAAGACGAAGCAATGCCAAATTGAAGAGCAGGGGATACAGGACCGCGGCTAGAGGTGTTCCCCTCGAGCCGATGGTATATAGCCCGTGTTCCGCATCTTGTATGCGTATATAGGCTTGACGATCTGTAAGAAATTGTCTTATGTAATGGAATGTTTTGTGGCCACAGTTGGTGTTACTGAGGTGGTCCAGGATTACTTCATGTCTGACGTTGTCGAATGCGCCTTTAAGATCAAAGACCAGGACCACCTTGTCGTTGTGGTGACATTCTACAGGATCTAAAATGTCGTGGTGGAGCTGCAGAAGTATATCCTGTGCTGACTTGTGAGGTCGAAAACCGAACATAGTGTCCGCGAAAATGTGCTGTGTTTCGAGATAATCGGGGAGTCTGTCACGCACCATCGTCTCCATCAGCTTGCCGACACAAGACGTGAGGGAGATGGGGCGAAGGTTCTCCACATGAATAGGTTTGCCGGCCTTCGGAATGAAGGTCACGAGAGCCGATTTCCAATCGAGAGGGAGAGGAGTCTCTCGGTCCCAAATGCTATTGATGTATTTGAGGAGCGCGGCGTAGGCTGCGTCGGGAAGGCTGTCCAAGAGCTTGACCGTAACCTTGTCGCGCCCGGGTGCAGTGCCCCGCTTCATCTTGCTTGAGGCCGCCCGGAGGTCGTGGAGCTGGAACGGAGTGTCCAGCTCCGTGTTCTCTTTGCCTGCATAGGAGTACGCCGCCGGCCGGGGGTCCTTAGTGGTGCACAGGTATCGATCCCTGAGCGTGTGCGCTAGCTGTGTTGTCGATCCTGTAAAGTTGTGCAATGCCCTATGTAAGTGGCGTTGGGTTTCCGTGCGTGTTTGTATTGGATCGATGAGAGAGCGGAATAGGCGCCACGTGTTGCGGCCAGACATCTGGCGCGCAGCCGCGTTGCACCGGTCCACCCAGTTAGTGTCGGCTAGCTGAGTAGCATATTCCGCTGCCTGTTGTGTGAGTTCGAGGATGCGTTTCTTTAGGCGTCTGTTATGTTTCTGTTTCTTCCATCGTTTGGTGAGGCTGCGGCGGGCCTCCCAAAGGTGGAGCAAGTGGTTGTCCATGTCCGTTTGTGTTTCTGTGAGCTATATCTGCTTTTCGTGTTGTGTGAGTGTAGACGTGAGCGATTTGGACCATGCGTCACATCCCGACTGGAGGGGGTCTTCGATGGGTAGAGAGGTGCGGAAAGTCGTCCAGTCCGGGACACAAGCTTGTGTTAGTGGGCGTTTCAGGGGACGCATGTAAATGGTTGTATTGAATATACAGTGATCACTACCCAGAGTGTCCTCTGTATTCAGCCAGTCGGCATGGCGTATGCTGCGTGTAAATGTGAGGTCCGGGCAAGTATCTCGTTGAATCGAATTGTCGACACGTGTTGGGTTGGCGGGGTCAGTGTGTAAAGTGAGTCCAAGTGTGGAAAGAAGTTCCGCAAGCTTCCTCCCACGTCTGTCCTCCCGGGGGTACCCCCCATAGCCTGCTGGGGGCGTTGAAATTCCCGACGATCAGAAGGGGATCCCTTCCAGCCACCTGCATAGCTTGGGTGAAAATTTCATTGAACGTGACGTTCTTAAGTTTAGGTGGGCAGTAAATGTTTAGAATGTGTACAGGTGGGTCAGACCGCTTTAGGGGCAGCACTGACACCATCGTGTATGGGAAAGGCGGTGTTGTGGGGAGCGTGACCTCCTGCGCAGTATACTGCTTGTGAACAAGTATACATGCTAAATTTCTCCCTTCAAATACCTGGTCTGGCGGTTGTGCCACTGTGCCCATTTTGTGCCAAACTTGATACAATAGACCAATACCTGCTGTTCTGCCGCCGCTTGTTTTCTTTCAGGAGTCGCTTATTATACAAATTCAATTTCATCAGTTTGGTCTGCCTGCGTCCCTTGCGGTTGTTCTTTCCATTGGCGCTTGTATTCTTGGACGCAGCAACAGGAGTGTGCGCTCTGCAGTGTAAAATTTGTTTCTATAAATGCGGCGACTCCCATTGTTAAGGGAGTTTTCTTCCTCCCCAATCCCAGTCAGTGCGAACTTGAAACATTGCATACATTTTTTGTGAATTTGCACAGAAAGCCAATGTCCCGTCTTCGACCTCCTAGCTAACATGTTCCCTGTCGTTACATCGTTCAATCTGTCAACCTATAGCCTATTACTACTTCTTTTTTCCCCTCTAAGCGATCATGTTTCCAGCAATTCACCGCCAGTGTCTTTACCGCTCCTCTGTAGTGGGCATGCGCTTTTTTTTTTTTGAAGCCAACCGATTAACCAACATCACTGTTGTGAAAATCACGCCTGCCACGTAAATACGTTCCCTCTAGTAAAACAAGTGGATTCACGCCATTATAGGAGGCTTCGGATGTCCAGTCGCCATCTGGTTGCATGGCGTACAGGAAATGTCACGCAGTTATTCGTAAAGCTGAACTGTGCATCGAAGCTAAGCCTAGCGCCCCCGGTGACGTGCTGGCGGAGGTAGCTTTGCCGGCGCCGCTTGCCTCAGAAGCTTTCCCGGCAGTGCAACTGCCTCATGGGCATGGGCCAGACCTCCAAAATTGTGCTCTTGTTTTATCAAATACGGAGCCTGCCCTGCTTTCTCCAGATGCCCATCAGCCCTTGAGCAATTTGCCCTCTGGACGGAACTTGGATATGGCTCCTCAGCCTATACTTCCGGATCGACCTCCACCCGTGTCATTTCAGATGCCGAGCACTCCAATGGACCTGTCGTCAGCCTAGCCATTCGGGCCGCGGGGCCTCTCTTCTCAAAAGCGCCCTTCGGGACACGCTTCACTGGGTTCCTCTTAGACCAGCGGCGGCACAAAAGGGAAGCGTTCCTGCCTAACGGTAGACCGCCCGGTTGTGTGAACCCACGGCTCAGTGGATTACAAAGCGACTATCAAATTTCTGGCGACGACAAGCCTTACAGATATACCGAACAGGATTCTGCCGGTGAATCTGGATGCGTGTTTCGGAACGAAAGGTTTCGTGGCTTTACAGACAGGAAGAACTCCAACACCATTACTGTGTGGCTCCCCACCTTGGCTGCAGTTGAACGTCTGCAAATGCTACAGTGCATTGCAGTTACCCGCGATGTCTCGATGTCGGTAGAGGTGTACCTGGTTGGCGGATTCGACTTACAACTTTCTGTTTTCAACAACGTCAATGTTAATCAGGACCAGGCCGCTCTTCAGCGTAGACTTTACTGTCCCACCCACCGAGTGATGCAAGCACGTTATGTGGGAAAGGGGCGCTCTTTCATCGTCACCCTGCAAGGCTCACGAACACCGCCAGCTTGCTTAGACTACTATGGGTGCATTTTACGGCCCCGGCCATACATAGCCCCTGTGGTCTACTGCTACAATTGGTTCCGGCTTGGCAAAATGCGTAGATCCGGCCCTTTTACAACTCAAGTGGAACCTGCGTCTTAGAGTCCAGCGGCTTACCGATGTGGCCTTTGCAAAACGGGTCGCCAAAACATCACATTTCCCACTTATCCAACAAAGCAGAAGGCAACAGAAAAGATTCGCAGTTGGAACTCTAAGCAAATTACTAATGTTGAATTCCAATGGCAGATATGGATCAAGTTTTCCTGCTCGGTTTGGATCAGTTGCATTCCAATTGTAAAATGGGAGCGCGAGTTGTATGTTCTGTGATGACGAAGAAGTGTCCGCGCGGCAGCGCGACTGCTCTCTGCGAGCGCGCGCTTCCTGTTGGTGCTGTTGGAGCCGCTGACTGTCGGTGAATACCGTTCCGCGCCTTGTGCTTTGTGCCGTGCCGTGCTTTGTGTTTTGTGCCCGAACAACCCATTACAAGTGGTGGAGGTGGACTTTTATCCCGTGCTGGAGCTGAGAAACGGCACCGTTACCACCCCAATGGCGAGAGACACAGCACCGCCGCCACCGCAGACGCCATCGCTACCGCCAGCATCTGTTAGCTGCGCTGGCATGCCTCGGCAGCGGGACCGAGCTGTCTTCAGCTTCACAAGCGACAGTGATGTCGAAGATTGGCTGGCGTCCTACGAGCGGGTAAGCACGCGCAACCGCTGGGACGATACTATGAGGCTTCACAACGTTATTTTCTACCTTGCTGACGTCGCTAACCTCTGGTTCCGCAACCATGAAGCAGACATAACCACCTTGTCGGCTTTCAAAACGAGCTTTACCGAGGTATTTGGCCGTCCTGGTGTGCGCAAACTCCGCGCTGAACAGCGCTGGCGTGAGCGGGCGCAGCAGCCGGGTGAGACGTTCACCAGCTACGTGGAAGACGTCGTAGACCTGTGCAAACTCGTGAATTCTGAGATGCCAGAGGCCGATAAGATCCTGCATATTATGAAAGGCATAGACGAATACGCCTTTCAAATGCTTCTTGCCAGGCAGCCGGACGCCGTTGCCTCCGTCATCAGCTTGTGCCAGAGCTACGAGGAGCTCCGCAAGCAACGCGTCCTCGCTTGTCGCCCGTTGCAACAGGCCGAGGCACTATCCCCGGATGCCGTGGTCGCTGGAGAGCCACAATTCATGCAGGATGTCAAACGGTTTATCCGTGAAGAAGTTGCACGTCAACTCGCACTCGTGCATGCGCCTCCAGCTCCGTCACCAGCACTTCCGCCGGCCTTTCAGCAGACCATCCAGGCACAGGTCGCAGACGCCCTGCAGATCGCGGATGCCGTGCCACCAGTCCCTCAGCAGGCAGTGGCTGCCCCGCTTACCTACGCCACCGTCCTGTCCCGCCCGGCTCCACATCTCTCGGGCAATCTCTCCGGCGCAACAGTATCTCCGCCGCCTTTGGCACCGCGACCTGTTCGGCATTATCGGGTTCCCGCACCACCATCGTTGCCGCACAAGGCGCCGGCCCCCCTTCCCTACGGTCGCCCATGGCGCACTCGCGACAACAGGCCCATTTGTTTTGCCTGTGGCGTTGCCGGACATGTCGCTCGCTACTGCCGCAATCCTACCTATTCGCCTACTGCCGTCATGACGCCATCAGCATACAGACCGTACACGCAGCACTACCGCATGCAGCCTAGTTCGCCACCATCTTCGTGCATAACTGACAACCAGTCCGCAACGCCGCACCGCTCCCATTCTCCGCGGCGCCGTTCCATCTCCCCGATGCGACGCCGCGTCAGCCCCAACGAAGCGCGAAAGTAGTGAGCCCAGTTCCCGAGGCAAGAGCTGCGCCTTCGGCGAACTTTAAAAGGCCTCTGACGTCCCCCGCCAATGTCGTTGATGTAGTAGTAGATGGTGTTGTGACGTGTGCCTTGATTGTCACCGGAGCAGCTGTATCAGTTATGGACGCTAATTTTTGCCGCCGCATCAAGAAAGTTCTGACGCCATTTCCTGATATTTTGCTCCGTACTGCTGACGCCCAGCAAATTCAGCCGCTTGCCGCTTGCACTGCACGAGTTGCTATTCAAGACGTCATCTACGCATTTGAGTTCATGGTACTCTCCTCCTGCTCGCATGACGTCATTCTTGGGTGGGACTTTCTGTCGGAACACTCTGCTGTCGTCGACTGCGCCCGTGCTGCAGTTACTCACTCTGTCCTACCCGACGACCCCAGAGCCGAAACCCCCGAGTATCCAGACAAGCTTCTCCTTTCTCATGATGTCGAGCTTCCTGCTTTCTCTTCCGTAGTAGTCTCCCCTTCCTTATCTCTCCAGCCGACCCACCCGACACACCTGTACTCTTTACTCCCTCGGATTTGTTCGTTCGCCGCAGAAACCTACCGCTTCCGTTCGCTGTCCTCACGGTGACCTCCGGAAGAGCTACCATGCTCATCAGCAATCATCTACCCTCTCCTTTAACTCTGCTTCGTGGTGAATGCATTGGCTAGGTAGCATCGGCTGAACTCCTACAAGTCGTCGACGACGTCGAGGCCGCTTCTACACCGTCCGTCGATGCTCTCACCTTGGCTTCCTCGTCACGCCGACCACCCTCTGATGTCCTGTACAGTGTCATCGATCGAGACCTTCATTCGACGTGCCGTGACCAGCTGTTCGCCCTTTTGTGCGAATTTAGTTCGTCTTTTGATACGTGCCAAACTCCGCTCGGCCGTGCCTCCGCTGTTACACATACCATCGATACTGGCACCCATCCTCCTCTGCGCCAGCGACCATATCGCGTGTCAGCTCCGGAGCGTCGAGTCATCACCGAGCAAGTGGACGGCATGTTAGAGCGCGGAATTATACAACCCTCGAAGAGCCCATGGTCTTCCCCGGTCGTTCTCGGTCGAAAGAAAGACGGCTCTATCCGATTTTGCGTGGATTACCGAAGGCTGAACACTGAAACTCGGAAAGACGTTTATCCTCTGCCATGCATAGACGACGCCCTCGATTGCCTGCAAGGAGCAGAATTTTTTTCGTCGCTCGATCTGAGATCTGCTTATTGGCAAATACCCATGGCCGCAGATGACCGCGAAAAAACAGCCTTCGTCACGCCTGATGGGTTATATGAGTTTAACGTAATGCCATTTGGGCTTTGCAATGTACCTCCAACATTCGAAAGAATGATGGATAACGTTCTGCGTGGCCTCCGCTGGAAGACGTGCGTCTGCTATCTTGACGACGTCGTCGTGTTTTCGGCCGACTTCTCGACTCATCTGACTCGTTTGCGCCAAGTGCTGACTTGCCTCAGCACCGCAGTGCTGCAATTAAATTTGAAAAATGCCATTTCGGAGCTCGCCAACTGACCATCCTCGGCCACGTCGTCTCAAAAGAGGGCGTCCTTCCGGATCCCACAGAACTTCGCGCGGTTGCCGAGTTTCCGAAGCCGTCCACGCCCAAAGAACTGCGGAGTTTCATCGGCCTATGCTCATATTTTCGGCGCTTCATCCGGAATTTCGCCACCATCATTTCTCCTTTGACGCGACTTCAAGCCCAAAGTTCCTTGTCGTCTTGGTGCTCCAAATGTGATGATGCTTTCGCTACAATGCGCCGGCTCCTTACTTCACCGCCAATACTCCGCCATTATGACCCGAACGCTCCAACAGAGACCCACACGGATGCTAGTGGCATCGGCATCGGCGCTGTGCGTGCACAACGGAAGCCTGGATTTCATGAATATGTTGTCGCCTATGGCAGCCGCACGTTGTCCAAATCCGAGGTCAATTACTCCGTGTCCGAAAAAGATCGTTTGGCCATTTTCTGGGCAATGACCAAATTTCGACCATATCTCTACGGCTGTCCATTCGACGTAGTCACCGACCACCATGCTTTATGCTGGCTGTCGTCCTTGAAGGATCCATCAGGCCGACTTTTCCGTTGGGCTCTGCGACTTCAGGAGTACGACATCCGAGTCATCTATCGTTCCGGCCGCAAGCTCTCTGACGCCAACGCCCTCTCCCGGTCACCGCTACTTGCCGACAATGCGACCCTCTCTAGCATTGATCCTGTGCTCTCTGCGTTACGCCCTACAAACATGCATCTGGAGCAGGGCAAAGACGCCTCGATAACCTCTCTCGTGCATCTCCTTTCCGGCCGCACTACACCACCGCCCTCCCGCTCCCTTCGTCGTCAAGGCCGCCACTTCACTCTGCAAGACGGTCTTCTTTATCGCCGCAATTACATTCCACATGGTCGAAGATGGCTACTTGTCATACCTCGCCACTTACGCTCTGAAGTCTGCGCATCTTTTCATGGCGAGCCCCAGAACGCTCATGCTGGTCTCTTAAAAACATACACGCGCCTTCGGCACCGGTACTACTGGCGCGGCATGTATACCTTTCTTCGAAGGTATATTCGCTCATGCCTTGACTGCCAACGCCGCAAGTCACCACCGCAGCGCCTTTCTGGGCCATTGCAGCCTTTACCTTGCCCTGCGCGTCCGTTTGATCGTGTGGGCATCGACCTTTATGGGCCTTTGCCGCCTTCTACTTCTGGTCACCGCTGGATTGTCGTCGCCGTCGACCATCTTACGCGCTATGCCGAGACGTCCGCTCTTTCGGCGGCTACAGCCAGAGAAGTCGCTTTCTTCATTCTTCGCAACCTTGTTCTTCGCCACGGTGCTCCCCGCGAGCTTCTCAGCGATCGCGGGCGCCTGTTTTTATCAGACGTTGTTCAGGCGCTTATACAAGAATGTCGCGTAGTTCACAGAACAAGCACGGCGTACCATCCTGAGACGAACGGGCTGACCGAAAGATTTAATCGGACGCTCGGTGAAATGCTCACTATGTATGTCACTCCCGACCACTCTAACTGGGACCTCGTACTCCCATTTGTGACGTACGCCTATAATACCGCCGTCCAGCCTACTACCGGGTTGTCGCCATTCTTCCTCCTTTATGGACGCGAACCTGCCTGCTAGATTGACACCATTCTCCCCTACCATCCAGACGCGTCTGACTGCTCACCTGCTTCTGAACTCGCCAAGTACGCCGAAGAATTCCGCCAACTAGCCAGATCCCTCACGTGTGACGATCAACATCGTCAGAAAGAACGGCGTGATTGTGGTCAAACCTTTACCTACCTACCTGCCGGCTCCCTTGTTTTGCTCTGGGTCCCTTCCGGTCCTCCTGGCCTGTCGTCCAAGTTCCTCAACAAATATCACGGCCCCTACCGTGTTGTCTGTCAGAGTACCCCGTCAACTACGTTGTGGAACCTTTGACACCCTCCTCTGACCACCGCCGCCGTGGCCGTGAAATCGTCCACATCAGCTGCCTCAAGCCCTACCACGAACCCGTGATGTGTACCACGCCGTGAGTCGCCAGGATGGCTCCTCCTTCACCGGGGGCCAAGGTGATGACGAAGAAGTGTCCGCGCGGCAGCGCGACTGCTCTCGGCGAGCGCGCGCTTCCTGTTGGTGCTGTTAGAGCCGCTGACTGTCGGTGAACGCCGTTCCGCGCCTTGTGCTTTGTGCCGTGCCGTGCTTTGTGTTTTGTGCCCGAACAACCCATTACAGTTGCAATGGCAGATCGGGATCAGGCGTAAATCCCGGATCGCTCCATGGAGCAGCGATACTTGATCCGCCGAAATCGGCGGATTTGACCGGAACCTCGCGTGACGTTTTCTTTTCCGCCGCGTCTGCTTCCTGTCGCGAACGGCAGTGGCCGTTTCGTTCCTGTCGTCGCTACGTGGTGACCCAGGCGAGCCGGGACAGCCGGGCACTTTCCAGTCAACAGTGGACGGCAGTGATCTTGCTTCGCTCCGTGCGGCACTAATTTTGCTTCATGGAAGTGACAGTTCCGACTCAGGCACTGAAAACTCAGAGTCCAGCAGTGAAGATTCGTCTGACACGGACAGCGAGTGTGAAGCTGCCGGCCTGTATGGCTGCCGCCGGCGTCAGAAAAATGCGCTAATATTTTTTGTTCGCGTTCATACCAAGCCTTGGAGTAGAGGAATGTAAAAAAATGAATCATTTTTGAGGATCGTTGGCCAATACCGAGTTGCTCGTCGAAGTGATAACTGCGATACAAGCAAATTTCTTCTTGATGCCCAGTGCGCAAGGTCTGTCGTGTGCTAGCTCCGCTGTTGAAGGCGTCGCAGAAACCGATCATGTCTATTCGATTATGAGACGACGAACACAGTAAAATGGTGACGCGAGTAGCACCTTTACTACAGCTCTGGCCAGTTCCGAAGCGCCCTCAGCTGCGGCATCGATGTGAAACAGGCTTAGCGACGACTACGGCAGCCAGGGAGCAGCGCAGTTTGTCGCTAGGCGTGTCCGCGGGCGGCGTCGTTGCCGAAAGCTCGACTGTCTCGCTTATTGGTTCAGCGACTTGCGTCTCGCAGTCGAAAGGCTGGAAAATCTGCGCGTCGTCCGCCACTTCTTTCGTGAACGGTAGGGACAGGCTCACTGGCGCTCCGACGACCGCGGCCGCATACTCGCGTGTTCACGGTAAGAGTGGATCATCCTGTACATACGCTTTGATTTTGTTTTTACTTTACGGCTTTCGTACTACCTCCTTTTAGCTTCGCCGAGACGGCCTCTGTCAACGCGAAGCTAGCAGGGCGTCCGCTCCGGCAGCGCCCCTACTTTCCGCGGCTCGCCGCTGCGGCGCTGGCGTCGCGCTCCCAAACTTGATGCGCCAAGTACTCCCGAGGGAGCACTCGAATTCCAATCGCAAAATCGGAGGTGGCGAAGCTACGCGCTCCGATGCGCTCCGTACGCGATCCGACGGAGCGGTCCCGATCTGCCATTGGAATTCAGCATAAGATTGTGAATGCATCCCCTGTGGAGACTTCTAACCGGTTTTCAGCTCTCCAATGCTATGATAACGAGTGGCTCGAACTTCCCGCGCCGCACATGCACGATACTGCTGGCTAGCAGACTAATAGCGATCAAGTGCACGAGGACCGCCGACGACAGCCAGCAAACTACAAAACAGCGTAGCATGCGAAACATCCCAATGATGACATGGCTGCAGTTGATGATCAAATTGCACGATTTTGGCAGGTCTCAAAGCTTCAACAGCACTGTGAACTGCTTTCACGCCGTGCACTTGCGGCAAGATCTGGCACCACCCACGGGAAATGACGAATCGTCATCGACCATATCCCGCCCACCGGCATCGTTGAACACACCTCCTACAGCATCTGCTGCATTTCCAGATAACTCGACCTCGTCCTTGCTACACTTCATGGTGAACCAGTTATCCAACCTGAAATCGGTTCTCTTTAAACGCGTGGACTCCTAACGGAAGATGGCGCGTTCCGGCTTTTGTGGTGCGCTCCAGTGGAACAGCAGAGGCCTCTCCACTAAAGTGCGGGAGCTCAAAACCGCTCTTTGCTTGCACAAACGCCAGGTATGGGCCATGCTACTGCAGGAGACCAATGCCTTACCAGCATTTCTGGGCTTCCGGGGTTACGCTTTGCCTTCGATGAACGACCGCCGTGTTCACAATGCTTCCCCTCCAGGAAAGACAGCGGTGTGCGTTGAGGCGCGTTTCCCTAATCTATGCCTTTCTCTGGAAACCTGGTGCATCTTATACCAGGAGGCAGTTGCAGTTGCTGTGAAATTGCCCAAAGGAACTGTTGCGGTTGTAGAGGGGTTTATTGGCACGTTCAAGCGCCGGCGACGAAGACCCTGGCGCAAGAAGTCTAGGAACCAGCGAGGCGAGGGAAAGGCACACAAGCGGCAGTTCTCCAGCACGAGCCTTCTACGGGCGGCGCTAGCGCTTCGTCGTCGTAGGTGGCGGTGCTGTATGGTCTTCTTCATTCCAATTGCCCCGGCGGAAAGAGGGAGCCATCCTGGCGATTCATGGCGAGGAGACGACGAGAGGGCTGTAATAAGGCTTCAAGCGGCTGACATGAACGACGTCGCGACCACGGCGGCGATGGTCCAAATAAGGTGTCACCGGTTCGATGATATAGTTGACAGGTGACGTACGCTCTAAGATGCGGTAGGGGCCAATGTGCTTGGCCGAAAATTTGGACGCAGCCGGAACAGAGAGCCAGACCAATGATCCAGTGGAGAAGTGTGTAGCGGGCGTGTCTTGATCGGACTCATGTTTGCGGAGTCCTTGACGTTCGGCGGTGAAGTAGCGAGCCAACTGGCGGCACTGCTCAGCATGGCGGGTAGTGTCAAAAAGGGAAGCATATTCTGAGCTGTCGGGGTTGTAGGGAAGGATGGTGTCCAGGAGACAAGAAGGCTCGCACCCGAATAAAAGAAAGAAAGGGGAAAAGCCGGTGGTTGCCTGAGATGCGGTGTTATATGCATAGTTCACGAACGGAAGGACTTGATCGCAATTAGAGCGGTCGGAGCTAATGTACATGGCGATCATGTCCCCAAGAGTCCGGTTGAATCGTTCGGTGAGGCCGTTAGTTTGAGGGTGGTAAGCAGTAGTGGTACGGTGGACGGAGTGGCACGCATCGAGAAGCTCGTGAACAACTTCTGACAAGAAAACACGGCCGCGGTCACTGAGAAGTTCTCGCGGAGCGCCGTGACGCAGGACGAAGTGATGAAGAAGGAAGAGCGCAACGTGGTGAGCAGTAGCCTCAGGTAGGGCAGCGGTTTCAGCATACCGAGTGCGGTGGTCCACGGCAACTACAATCCATCGATTCCCGGCGGTCTTGAAGGGAAGCGGCCCATATAGGTCGATTCCCACACGATCGAAAGGGCGAGCCGCGAACAGTAATGGTTGTAACGGGGCAGTCGAGGGTCGAGGTGGCGAGTTCCACTGCTGATAGGCTGTGCAGGAGTGAACGTAGCGACGAACGAAGTTGTACATGCCTCGCCAGTAGTACCTCTGACGTAGTCACTCGCAGGTTTTTAACGATCCAGCGTGAGCGATCTGAGGGTCGGCATGGTAGTGCGCACAGATCTCAGACCGAAGGTGTCGGGGAATCAAGAGGAGCCACTTTCGGCCGTCCGGACGATAGTTGCGGCGGTACAGGAGATCGCCGCGGATGTCAAAATGTGAAGCTTGGCGACGAAGAGCTCGAGGGAAGGAGGACGTAGAGTGTGCACGAAGGACATCGAGCAAGGACGAAATCCATGGATCCTGGCGTTGTTCATTGGGCATGTCCATAGTAGTGAGCACTGCGAGTAGGGAATCAGATAAGGGGGAAGAGGGCGCAGGAGAGGGCAGTGGCGAGCGTGACAAGGCGTCGGCGTCGGAGTGCTTGCGGCCCGACTGGTAGATATCGAATTCCTGAAGACGGAGCGCCCAGCGGCCAAGGCGTCCTGAGGGATCTTTGAGGGAGGCCAACCAGCACAAGGCGTGGTGATCAGTAACGACGGTGAACGGGCGGCCATATAAGTATGGGCGGAATTTCGTGTGAGCCCACACTACGGCCAACACTCGTTTTCAGTCACGGTGTAGTTCGACTCCGCTTTGGTGAGAGCGCGGCTGGCGTACGCAACAACGTATTCAGAAAATTCGGGCTTGCGCTGGGCCAGGACAGCACCGAGGCCGATTCCGCTTGCGTCGGTGTGCACCTCAGTAGGAGCACTGGGATGATAGTGCCGAAGAATAGGGGGCGAAGTAAGAAGGCGACGGAGCGCAACAAAAGCTTCATCGCAGGCAGAGTCCCACGTGGACAGGTCGGCGGGACCATTGAGGAGTTTCGTAAGGGGCGCGACGATAGAGGCGAAATTAGGGACAAAGCGCCGAAAATAGGAGCCGAGGCGGTTAAATACGAGGTAGCATGGTCGTGTGCCGGAGAGGGAATGAGGGACGTCGGAGACGAGGCTAACGGAAAAGACAATGAGAGAGGACTTTATACAAAATTTACATATTTACAAGTGATCTCTGTAACGAGACGCTCACTGCAGGAACGCTGCGTGACAACAGGGTCATTTCTTTAACCTACACCAGCTACACCAGTGTAGCAAAGCTTCATTGGAGCTATTGGAGCTACACTGGTGTAGCTGGTGTAGGTTAAAGAAATGACGCTAACAGCTCATGAGGAGACCATTCGATGACAAAGAGCCCTTCGGCCGTGCCGCTGCCGAGGTTTTAAGGAGTTCCCTTTCCCTACGGTCCCTAGATGGGGGCCAGGCCTGCAGGGGAAGGAAGTTCTCACTGGCACCAATCACAAACACACACGCACTCATACACACCCGAGGGATCACACCGCCGTCACGCGCTGGGAGAGGGAGAACGATGCCATCGCACAGACGCCGGAATGTTCTCGAGCGGCGTTCCCGCGCATTTCGAACGCGCGTTCACACTTGGTGTAGGGGAAACGCTCGCTCAACCGGGCAGACGGACGCGGCTTCCGTGGCAATCCAGGCGCTCACCCAACGCGCGTCTTGAGTTAGTCGGCGTTCCGCTGCAGCCATGCCGTTGTCTTCCCCCGCGACGAAGGCGAGACGTAACAGACTGCCCCGCCGGGGGATGGAGATCCCGATGGACATGGGACAGCATCCGCTGTCCGGAGAGATGTCGCTTGAGGGTGGTCTCAACCGGAGTCGGTTGTCTCTCGGCGGTTCTGGAGCTCAGCGCACCCCGAAAGCTTCCTTTGCGCGTACAGGTTCACCAAGGGCACTGCAAAGTGACTCGTGCTCCGCTAGCGTTAGAACCTCACCGAAAACCCAACCGCTCAGTCAGCAAGCACGACACAATCCCCACTAAGCAATGCCAGGCTCTTTCCCTCTTACAAAGCCAATTAATCCCTGGGAGTGGTCCAGCAGCACTTAGGAAGTGTCCACAAATTTGCACATTACTCAAGACAGCGCATCTCAATTTAAAACAATAAACAAAACCAAAATAAACAAACCAAAATAGGTTCAAAATCCTATATAAGGAAAAAATCTCTGCCTCTCCCGTAAACGAGAGTAGAGTAAGCATGAAATGTTTACGGGCCTAATGTCATCTCGGTGGACACCCGAACTGCACCGTACAGTCGCGCTCAATATGAGCTGCAACGCAAGAAGTATGGCAGGAGCTCGGTTCTTGAAGCAGTGCGAGCACAGTGGTGCTTGAAATAGATGCCATTAGGTGTCATCCTAAAGAACAAAGTATAGTGAATCTTTGTGCAAATTGTATGTTCTGGGCAATGTTGCATTGATTTACTATAAAGCAAAAAGCTCGGTTGGTTCACATCGGGCGCGTTGCAAGTCATATTGAGCGCGACTGTACAGGAAGGGAGGAACGCCACCACCCGTTCAGCGCAATGCCTTGCCATTTGAACGCAAGGTTTTTTTGAGGAAAGGAAATGGCGCAGTAATTCTCTGCCATCTCGGTGGACACCTGAACCGCACCGTAAAGGAAGGGAGGAACGCCACCACCCGTTCGGCGCGATGCCTTGCCCTTTGAACGCAGCGCTTCTCCCCCGGATCACGTATGACAACAAAGTGTAACGTGGCATTTATGTGCTTTTTGCACGCGTTATTAGAAATCGGAAATTATAATTCCGTTCATTATCAAACCCACAGCTCCAATGATATCTTGATAAACATTGCGAAGGCACTGGCAGCAGTTATTTTTTGTCTCATTTGGAGACCAACCGGCGCTTGCATGCCGGTCGCGTAGGAGGGCTTAGAGAGTCTCGTTAAATCTCGTTAAGTCTCGTACAGTGCCCGGATGTTCTCGTTTCAGAGCCCGGATGACTGGAATTCAGTGCCCGGATGAGTGGATTTCAGTGCCCGGATGACTGGAATTCAGTGCCCGGATGAGTGGATTTCAGTGCCCGGATGACTGGAATTCAGTTCCCGGATGACTGGAATTCAGTGCCCGGATGAGTGGATTTCAGTGCCCGGATGACTAGAATTCAGTGCCCGGATGAGTGGATTTCAGTGCCCGGACGATGGCTCTCGGTCTCGGCGTGACGTCACCACACTGCCGACAACGGAAGCTAAAAGCATTTCATGCTTAAAAACCACCAGCAAACTGCAACCATGATGATGACTCTTGTGTTAGGGACCTCAATTTAAGCTATCGGCATTACCTTTGAGACTCCCCTTTTAGTGATGATTTCGATTCGTAATGACCATGACAATTACGAACGCACTTGTTGCCCCTTCATTCTGCATGGGAGGATACTGCCGTCACCTTTCATAACCATACATAAGCTTCGCTCAACATGAGAGACAAAGCCATAAATTTCCGTAATGCCACAAAATCAAGCGACTCTAGCCGCTTTTGCTAGTGGCCTATAATGGCCCGTCTGGCTAGCACTTCGCGTTTTAGCGGACGCTGCTACACATGGGCACCACTAGTGCATGTTTCAAAACAATTTCAAAAGAAACGCTTCCAATGTAAACAACGCGTCTGAAACCTATTCCTGCTCAAAACCCTTTTTTTGCACTTTTTTTTTCTCTGCAAAACTTTTTTTTCTGCAGGAATCGCTCAAAAAAAAGAAAAAGCAAACAGCAGAGACATCCTCTGCTACCGCTTCTAACGAGCCGCGCCGCGGCTCAAAGGGGTCGCCTATTTTTCAACCGCGCCCGGCGCGGTCGCACACCAACAGTGGCTTTAGCAGCCGACAATCGACAAAAATCAACTGCTCTTCGACACCTGCGAGCGCCAGACGCCATGCAACTACGATTCGTTCCGCACCCCGGCCGCGCGTCATCAACACCCGAGCAGCGTCTGAACAGTTGAAAGCGAGGGGTTGACGGTCGCGCATGAAGGAAACGCCTACGAGAACTCCTTTCTTGATTCGGCAAATCCTTCCTCTGGAGCGCGTTCTGCGGCGTCCTTTCGTACGGTAGCAGTGCGGGCTTCTCTGTGGCCCGCTCCGAGTTTTACGCGTCCTGCTACCGCAGCGTCGCCACAATGGGTCAGGTGGCTTTCGCGCTGTCTGTATACGCCTAGCCAGTCTGGCCCTAGTGCGGTGCCTGTCGCAATTGGAGTGCCGCAGTGGCAGTATCCGACGATTACGTTGTCGACCGGCCTTAACCCCTACAATGTTTTGGGCCCGTCTTTCGTCCTTTTTGTCCAGACTGCCCTGTCGCATTGCTCTCCTTGCGCGCGGGCGCCTTCCGGAAACTTTCCGAGCTGTTCCGTCCTGCGTGCCTCCCTTTCTCGCGGGGCACTCAGCCTTCTCATCAGCTTTTTGAGTCAGCAGCGAGCCGCCTTCCTAAAACTGCCTTCGCAGAACCGCCCTGCACGCCTCCCTTTCTCGCGGTGTCCTCACCCTCCGCATCTTCTCTCTGACGCAGCACCGAGCCGTATTTCACCCTTAAGTTCGAATTATCGGCTCGTGCTTTCGGTGAGCCACCGCAGGTTGCAGTAGCCAGCTGTCCCGACAGCACTTTACCTCCTGGTGAGCATAACTTGGTCTCCTGAGGCTTCCTAATCGATCCTACTACCCTAACGCTCTTGCCCGGAACTTGAACTATGCGACGCTGCTCGGCTAACGTAGCGTTATTGTCCTGGGTACTACCTTCTCGATCGCAGCAATCAGCCTCCTTCGCGGAAAGTGCATGCTTCTCTGGGCTCACAACCAACGCATTGCCCCTTTCCTTATTCCTAGCAGTGCCTACATTATCCCCCGAGCCCTCACGGCTGGCGGCTCTGCACTCTTCCTCACTGCTAGCCTTAGTGCCTACATTATCCCCCGAGCCCTCACGGCTTGTGGATCTGCACTCTTCGCTAGCTTTTCGACCGAACTCCTCGGTCCTCGCTGCCGAAGTGACCTTTCTTTCTTGAACCAAACCTGTCCTTTGCCGCCACTTCTGAACAGCACTCGTGTCATCTGGCGACTGAGCGGAGCTTCTAACTCGGTCGCTGACACTATCGCGGTGTAGCTTACCACCATCAATTTGGCTTTCGAAATCTGCCTCCGCGGAAATACGAAAGTGTCGGAGGAGCGCACTTTTAGCAATCGGATAGTTGTGGGCGTCCTCGTCAGACAACCGCGCTAATACATTGGCGGCTTGACACGGTAAAGTTCCCATCAACACAATTGGCCAATCACCCTGGTCTAGCTGCTCCTCCATGCAAATTCTCTCAAAATTTTCTAGAAAATTTCTCAAATTTTCGCCTTTTCTAAAAAAAATTAAGCGAGATCGCGCTCTCATTCCTCTGATCGCGTTAAGTTCACGCGTCAGTTCCCGCATCTCTCTTTCGTATTCCTGTTCCCGCAGCTTTCTTTCGCGTTCCATCTCTATGTCGAGACGCTTCATTTCCAAAGCGTATTGACGCTCGCGTTCCTCTTTCTCTTGTTTTTCTTTACGTTCAAGTTACTCTTGTTCTCTTTTTGCCAATTCCCTCTCCTCAATGGTCTCAAGGCACTCCGCAAGCTCGTCATCTTCAGCCTCTAACGCAAGAATAGCCTTCAGTAGTTCTGGTTTTCTGAGTTTGTCTCATACATCCAGACCCAACTCTTACGCAAGCTCCAGTAACTTTGGTTTGCGCAGCGTCTTCAAATCCATGGCTGCTCGGTGTGCTGCCTTCTCTACTGCCCACTATTGTCTTGCTGCAACTAACCCAGCATCAACGACAACCCAATTACTAGCTCTGTTTCTGAGACTAACAAAAGCCTGGCAAAACTCAGCAGAAGAAAGTCCCGCACTCACCAAACCTCGCAGCCAAGAATCCAGCGCAGTCGTTCCGCTGCAGGCAACCAGTCAACACACAGGGCTCGTTGCACTGCCGCCGACTCGCCGTTCTGCTGCTCAGCGTCCCGTTGTCCGCAACTCTCCGCTGGCGTCCGATGTTTCGCATCCCACCGCTGCCAACCAGTTTGTTACATACGAGGTAGCATGGTCGTGTGCCGGAGAGGGAACGAGGGACGTCGGAGACGAGGCTAACGGAAAAGACAATGAGAGAGGACTTTATACAAAATTTACATATTTACAAGTGAGCTCTGTAACGAGACGCTCACTGTAGGAACGCTGCATGACAACAGCTCATGAGGAGAGCATTCGATGACAAAGAGCCCCTTGGCCGTGCCGCTGCCGAGGTTTTAAAGACTTCCCTTTCCCTAGGGTCCCTAGATGGGGGCCGGGCCTGCAGGGGAAGGAAGTTCTCACTGGCACCAATCACAAACACACACGCACTCACTCACTCCCGAGGGATCACACCGCCGTCACGCGCTGGGAGAAGGAGAACGATGCCATCGTACAGAGTCGGAATGTCCTCGAGCGGCGTTCCCGCGCATTTCGAACGCGCGTTCACACTTGGTATAGGGGACACGCTCGCTCAACCGGGCAGACGGACGCGGCTTCCGTGGCAATCCAGGCGCTCACCCAACGCGCGTCTTGGGGCTAGTCGGCGTTCCGCTGCAGCTATGCCGTTGTCTTCCCCCACGACGAAGGCGAGATGTAACAAGGCCCACAAATTGGCGCACCTGTTTCGTAGAGGTCGGTTTAGGGAAGTCAGCCACAGCACGGAGTTTGTCAGGATCAGGTAGGACGCCATCTTTGGATACGAAGTGGCCGAGTATTGTCAGTTGTCGGGCGCCAAAGTGACATTTCTTTGAGGTTAAGTTGAAGGCCAGCACGGGTGAAGCAGCTCAGTATCTGGCGCAAGCGCTGGAGATGCGTCGGAAAATCGGGCGAAAACACAACAACATCATCTATATAGCAGACACAAATGTTCCACTTGAGGCCGCGCAAGATGTTGTCCATCATTCGTTCCAACGTGGCGGGAGCGTTACACTGACCGAATGGCATTACGGTGAATCCGTATAGGCCGTCAGGCGTAACGAAGGCCGTTTTCGGACGGTCGGAAGCAGAGATCGGGACTTGCCAATAGCCGGAACGAAGGTCCAGGGATGAGAAGAACTCGGCGCCTTGCAAGCAGTCAAGGGCGTCGTCAATACGGGGTAGCGGGTAGACTTCTTTGCGCGTAATTTTGTTGAGCCGGTGATAGTCCACGCAAAATCGTATCGAGCCATCCTTCTTTTTCACCAGGACAACTGGGGATCACCAAGGACTGGCAGATGGCTGAATAATGCCGCGTTGTAGCATGTCGTGTACACCGAGGCAACGGTTGTGGGACTCTTCGCCAACAACATCTGAAAGGCGTCGTCGTCGATGCCTTTCAGGATATGCTTTATCTTGTCAGCCTCGGTCATAGCCGGGTCAACACGCTTACAAAGGTCAACTACATCCTCAATGTAGCTCGTGAAAACCTCATTCGTGTGCTGAGCTCGGACACGGAGGCTTTGCTCAGCGCGCAGTTTCCGCACGGCGGGACGACCGAAAACCTCGGCGAGTGTGCTCTTCAGAATGGCCCAGGTGGGAATGTCGGCCTCGTGGTTCCGGAACCACAGATTTGCGACGTCGCTCAGGTAGAATATGACATTTGTGCGTTTGACGCGGTCGTCCCAGTTGTTATGGCGGCTCACCCGTTCATACGACTCCAGCCAATCTTCCACATCTTGATCACTGTGGCCACTGAAAACAGCGTGGTCCCGCTGCCGGACGGCACCGGAGCAGATGACTGGCTCCGGCGGGGGGGCTGGCTGTTGACTGGGGGGCTGCTGAGCGGCCTTGGACATCGGGATGGTGCGATTGCGAAGGTTCACGGTGATGGGGAAAGGTGACCGCCGCAACCTCCACCACGGTGTCTTACTACGTTAGGCCAGTGGGTAGTGCTCCCTTCCGTATTAATCTGAGCTGGAGACTGACTACGCGCAGGAAATATCCCAAGGGTCCGATTTTAATCGGAGGGGGTATCAACGTCCCATATCGAGAGGGGGGGTACCGTACTTCAAGTCCCCGCGGTAGCCATGTGCATGATGCCTTCACAGATGCGTTGCATATTCTTCTAAACCATCCCGATTCATCAATGCGGGCTGTGCGCCACAGTCACAGTGCCACACATGTTCTTGATCTGACGTGGGCCACGCGGGAGTGTCTGCGGCACTCCCTCGTGGCACTTGGAGCCTGACTGCTGGGGGAGTGACCACCACCCCATCGTCATCGGTGTCCACCCATCACGTGCGGTTAC
Organism: Amblyomma mixtum; assembly: GCF_055824585.1. Classification (NCBI taxonomy): domain Eukaryota; kingdom Metazoa; phylum Arthropoda; class Arachnida; order Ixodida; family Ixodidae; genus Amblyomma; species Amblyomma mixtum. The sequence continues at coordinate 157,809,762 of NC_143012.1, forward strand.
ACCGGAAGTGTGCTGTGGTCAACTGAAATAGGTTGCGCACTATTCTGCAGGATTTACGTGCGGAGTCGTCACCACTGTTTGCTGACCGCATACAATGCGAGTTAAACAGTGCTACAACCTCCACCTGGACAGACGTCTATCAACTGGTTCCAAATATCGGTGTGCTCAGCTTGTGCGCTGCTCGCCGAGAGGCTCAGCTGGCAGTCTCGCGCCATCCCAGAGCAGCACGGGCACTATAAAACAGAGCTATACAACTCCTGATGCTCGCAGATATGATCGCGATCTATCAAGACGGCAGTGAGAGGAGATTTGTGAGAATTTTTCTACGAACTTATCAAATCCATCTCTCTGGCGAACTTTCCGTGCAATGGAACAAAGTAACCATTGCCCTGACGCAGATACCACCGCATGCTTCGCAGCTAACCTTTCTCCTGATGATTTCGCCAGAGAAGCAGCACGGAAGCTCTTTTCCAAAATATGATGTGTTGCCTCCCTCAGCTACCACTTCCAACTTTGCAGGGATTCTAGCGTACATAAACTGCCATCAGTAGCCGATGCCGAGGGTATTCCGAGTCTTTTTTCAGTGCCTGAGGCGAAACGGAAGACATGCTTCGGTCCGGATGCCATTCCATATGATGCGTACAAGAACATGAGTTGTGTTCCCCTCCCTCATCATCTTGACAGCATTATTAACAATATATGGCTAACGGCTCAGTTCCTGAGACTGGGAAATAGGCCATTGTGATCCAAATTCCAAAGCCAGGGAAGCCACGAACGGACCTTGGCAACTTCAGGCCTTTTTCCTTAACGTCAACGTTCTAAAAGTTGACAGAGAAAATACTGGCCGCACGAATGTAGTGGTGGCTCGAGCACCAGGGTTTCTCTATAGCACCCAAATTGGCTTCCGTCCATGCATCGGTACTGAAAATAGTTTGGCTGTTTTGGTGTCGCAAGTTCTGTCATCAACCGGCAGCCACAGTGTACGTACCGTCCTCGCCATTGATATCGAAGAGGCTTACGATAACAGTAGTCATGCTGCCAGATTCGACTCAATAGACTTCCTGCATTTCCTGCTTCGAGTACGCAATTTTATACAACCCTTCCTAAAGGCAGATTTGCCATACGCCTCAATGGTGACTCTGTGGGATCATTTGTCTCTTCAAAGCGCGCCTCAAGACTCGGCAGTGTAAGCAACGCTGTTTAATATGACATTCATTTTACTTGCATGGCGCTTACATGATGTCTTTGACGTTATGTTCTTACTGTACACTGATGCTATCATGGTGGGGAGCACACACCATGACCTGCTGACTCAAGCGGCGGCCTTACAGTCAGCCTTAGATATTACGGCCTGTTATGCTATGTCTGTCGGCCTGCAGCTTTTCGTGAGCAGAACTACGTTCAAGTCAGTCACCAACCACTGGGGAACCCCTATGCTCACTGCCACGCCAGTCCGTCTCCAACTAAATGAAACTCCACTTCTATGAATTACGAGGTCTGTTAGAAAAGTATCCGACTATTTTTTTTTGCGAACACCTGATGGATATGAAACAAGCGCGTTTGCATCACGTGACCTTGAACCTTCGTGCGCATGCACGAATTTTTTCGCGCCTGCCGATATCGTCAGTCGCTGGGACGCAGCATGTGAGTGAGGCGGTGCGCAGTGCTCTCGTCGGTTTTTTATTGCAAGCAAAATGGCGTAGTGACAGGAGAAGCGCTACTGCATCAAATTTTGCCATAAACTGGGCGACAGCCAAGTGGAAACCATTCAAAATATTCAGACGGCTTTCGGTGACGATGCTATGAGCAGCACACAGACTAAACAGTGGTACAATTGATTTAAAGATGGCCGCACATCGGTGGAGAGCGAGCCACGCTCCAATCGGTCATCAACATGCCGAAATGACCAGGCCATTGCCGAACTGAACGCTGTGGTGATGTGGGACCGTCGCGTGACTATCCGAGAAATTGAAGAAGAGGGGGACATGAGCAATTTTTCTGCACATTCCATTATCACCGAAGATTTGGCCATGGAGAGAGTTGCGGCGAAATTCGTGCCGAAGCTGCTCACGGTGGAGCAAAAGCAGCTTCGTGTTGAAGTCTCACAGGACATGCTGGATTCCGCAAACAGTGACCCCGACTTCATCAACATCATAATCACTAGTGACGAGTCTTGGGTGTAGAGTGGAAGCATTCCACGTCACCAAGAATTAAGAAGGCCCGCCAATTGCGCAGCAATGTGAAAGTGATGCTGACTGCTTTCTTTGACACCCTCTGTGTAGAAGACCACGAATACGCACTCCACAGGGTCAAACAATCACCAAAGAGTGCTACAGGGATGTCCTTTGTTGCCTACGTGATGCTCTGCGGCGCAAGAACCCGGAGTTCAGGTCAACAGGAAAGTGGCGCATCCATCACGACAATGCTCCTGCACATGCCTCGCACTTGATTCAGACTTTTTTGGCGAAAAACCAGACTCCTGTAGTTCAACACACTCCTTACTCTCCTGATATGGCCCCTGCGATTTCTGGCTGGTTCCCAAAATCAAAAGGCCATTGAAAGGACCGCGATTTCAGACAAGGAAGAACATTATGGCTGCAACGACAGCTGAGTAAACTCCATTCCGAAAGGGGCCTTTTCGGAATACTTCCCAAAATGGCAGCACCGCTGGGAGAAGTGTGTGGAGTCCCAAGCAGACTACTTTGAAGGTAACTAGGTTTGGAACGCTCCAGTTATGCAAGTTTTTTTTTCTACGGCCAAAGGTCGGATACTTTTCTAACAGACCTCGTATGACATTGAAAATTCCGGGTTTGTCGATCCATCTGGCCGAAACGGGCACTTCGTGGCTTTCCCAGGCTAAAAAGCATGCAATGCAGCCTTTGAGCCTAGTCAGACGTATTGCTCCCAAAAACCGGTGGCGCTCTCTCCCATGTCGCATGACATTTAGTGAGAGTGGTTTTGCAATCGCGCCTGATTTCCCAAGCGGAGTTCCAACACTTAACCAGGGCTCAGTTGGATCGTCTGGAAGCCGTCAATGAGAGGCTATGAGAACCATCACTTGTCTTCCCCGCATCACACAAACCATTGTCCTTCATGAGAATGGTCAGCTGAACACTCTTGGGGGCCCAGTGAGGGAGCGCCGTGCTGCTCATAGTCTTAAGGCCACCGTTTTGCACTCACTGCGAGCACTCCGGAATTGTTTCATCACACACTATGCTGTCGTCGCCACCTAAAATTCTCCCTCCATGGTACTTTGTCCAGCTGAGCGACAAGAAAGCCCACCAATCTTCGTCTACCAATCTCACCTTATGCGGCATCGTCCCTTCGTGAGCGAAGCGCCGAACAAGATATCCACCTACCCCGCAGCTCAGTCATTATACTTTTGATGTCAAGATCCAGGGCTGTGAAACAACTCCTGCTAACTGTACCTGCAAGCCTGCGCTTAACAAGATGGCCAGTTTTCAATTCGCGGAACCCCCATCTTCCTTCTGGGCTGAGCTACCTTCTGTGCTGAGCTTCTTTCTGTGCTGAGCTACATTACCTTGCTTCCTACAGCCCACATTGTCACCCCCCCCGACGCCCTTCAAGCAACACGTCTACTCCTACGCTGTCAATCGCATGCCAGAAATCTGCCAGAATATACATCGTGTGGCGGCTCGCATCCCGTATAAGCCATTTGAATTGAGTGGGTCCCACGTGACCTGCTGAGTTCACAAAGCTCTGCAGATTTCACAACCGGCTTGCCGGCCCAACCCTCATCAATGCCTCGGTTCCTCAGTATTGATGATGCTACGCTCCTTCTCACAAGAACAGAACACGCACACGCACGTGCTCTCGTCCCTCCGTGTGCGATAAAGCTCCTCCATGGACTTGCCCGTGCAAAGGAGGTTGTGCTTTGTAGGACCCGGGTCGGGATTACCCTCACTTCTGCTTTCATACGGATGTTCCCTCGCTTTCACCACTTATATCCCTGCCCTGGGTGTCCTGTCTTCAAATCAGAAAGTACTGAGGCTGATATTCACCATTTGTTGTGGGTTTGCCGATCGTTGAAGCGAACGAAAATTCGGCACCTGGCAGCAGCGGGTCTCGTGCCGAAAAACCGCTGCTCATGCATTGCTTGGACGCAGGGGCCACATCAACACTCCTTCTTTGCCTTCATTAGATGGGAACACCTCTTTTCCTGCATTTAACAGCCACTGTTTTTTTTTCTGTCTACCTTCCCAACTCCCTTTATGCCCGGAGGTAATAAATAACGTTATAAAAAAATGGAGCAGACACTTAAGGTCCGCTTTAAGGACATGACGTGATAGCGGAATGGGCCAATTCTCATATATGCAGAAGGCCATTCCCTACCTTACAGTCATAGATCCTTGGGAATCATCTCCTGGCGCAGAGATGCAGCGGTACAGCGATGGGCCACTGCCCTGAGATGGCAGGTGCTCCCAGCGGTGCGCCTTGTGCGACCCAGGTTCCTCTTCCCGAGCGATTAGTCATTAATTTAGCTGTCATTTGCAACTGTGGCCAGTTTGCTCACTATTCGGTGGGCAGGTTGCGATGCCGCTGCAACGCCACGTCATCTACGTGGCCCACCTGCCTCATAGGTGTCTCTCTGAAGAGCACCTCCCAGAGCCATGACAGTGAAATTTAGCTCGCAATGCCGACGTGGGATGTTCTGGTTAACGTGGCCTGTATAGCTCTCACGTTTAAAGGGAAGAAAATATTTAAAAAATAAAATACAACAAAAAGACAAAAAGAAATGAACAAAATCTGAGAATGAAAAACCAGAACAATGCGCATAGTATGGCCAGCTCCCAAGCGGTGCAGCTGTTGAAAACCGTTGAACATCCTTAAGGAATCCGCATAAGGGCCCCTCACGAGTGCGTCCAATCGGTACGAATGGGAAAGGCAAACGAGCACTAAAATGCCTAATAAGCACAGCTACTGAAAAAAGGTGGTTTGCCATTTTGAAATAGATAAAAACGCGAAGCAAGCTGATATACCAATAAGTGAATAAGGCACCACACTCCATAGAAAGAAATAGGTTGTCACGACGCATGGTTTCCCATTGGGAGTGCCATACGAAGGTAGCGAATAATCTGTGCGCCACCTGCAATTTCTACTCCGTACCGTGGAGAACCTGAAGCACATAAGCGAGATTTGCAAATAAAAATTGTTGCATACTTCAGCCCGAGCAAACACTGCAGCCCTGCTGAAAAAAGTTCTATGATGCAATAACCTCATAGAAGCTTCATCATAGAATATCATAGAATTTTTATGATATATCATACAATTTGTATGATATCCTATGACATCTCTATGATGACTGTACGATTTTGCAGAAATGTATGACATTTGTATAATTTTCTACGATTTGTATAAGTCTATGATATTTGTATGACAAACTGTACGAGTTTATTGCATCACACAACTTTTTTCAGAAAGGCGACAGTACCCTGTCTATCCAAGCCTGGATTATTCGCCTCATGGACAATATCTGTTTATGTCAATAGGCTCAACTGTTGCTAATTTGGTGCAGAGGAACCCCTAGATACTGAAAGGATCGCATTCTAAGCTTATGCAACCAAAATCATTTGACCTGACACCCCAGCGACCGAACGAAAATCCCTTCGATTTAATTAAATTGCGAGCGGCACCTAATACTTCACAAAGCTGTTTTCTTAGATTTCACCAAAGGATTTGACACAATTAACCACACTATACTGTACGCTAAATTAGAATCTCTAGGCATCTGTGGGCGTGCTTTAGCTTTTTTACGCAGTTATCTCACTAACTGTGTACAAGTTGTCCAGCTACAAGGAACACTTTCTTCCCCTTTACCTATTAATTTAGGAGTGCCACAAGGTTCCATTTTAGGTCCACTTCTTTTTCTCATTTTCATCAATGACTTACCTTTCTCCTTAAATAACGCAAGATGTATATTTTATGCGGACGATACGACATTATTCACTCAGGACAGCAATTTCACAAGCCTAATAAACAAATTAAACATGGACTTACAGAATATTGTTTTATGGTCTGAAAATAACATGCTACAACTTAATCCTAGAAAAACCACTTTCATGATATTCCGCTCTCGTCAAAAGCATGTCATCCCGAGCCCACCCATTTATCTGCGACATCATATTATCACTGCCTCCGAATCCGTTACATTTCTCGGCATCACGCTTGACTGTCATCTAAAATTTCATCTACACACCAAATCTATCGGTACAAAAATTTCGTTTGGAATAAGGGTGTTAATAAAAAATAGACATTTCTTTCAACGTCATGTTCTCTTATCCCTCTACTATGCTTTCATTAACAGTCACCTTAATCATCATGGAGTAGTACCTATTCATGCCATATATCATGTATTTCTCATCTTCAAAATCAAGCGCTTCGAATTTTATCTTTCAGCCCATACACAGCCTCTGCTTCACCTCTTTACTCTGACCTAAGCATTCTGCCGTTGAAATACCTCCTTGATATTAGGTTAGGTCTTCTAATCTACCGCGCTCGCAATGTTAATAATCAACTTCTCTGTTTTTCCGCATCTTTCCTTCCTAATAGCAATGACACTAGATTCTCTGAACCAAACAATATGCTTCCACCAAAAGTGAACCCAAATTATGGAAAAGAAACTGCTTTCTTCTCCGCCATCATACCCTGGAATTCATTATCACTAGCAATCAAATCCGCACGTTCGCAGCCCGCTTTCTACACTTTACTAAAAAAACATCTCTTATCAACCCATTCAGCTTCATGCCATGCTTAAGGTGCCTTAATCTTATTTTCTGTTCCCCACTCTGACAGCTCACGCTCATATTGTTACTTATGTGGAACCTCCTTTTTTTTTTTCTTTCTCCGCCTTTGTTTTATATCTGCATTTATTCAAGGCCCATTGTTATCTGCTGTCTTTTTGTGTTCTTTCTCTTCCTCTTATGCTTTGCTGTTTTATGCCTTTTTTTTGTTAAATGATGCTTGCTAACTATCGTATAACTTTTTAATTGCCGCAAATTACACTAATAGGTTTTAACTTGACTGTATACTTTTGTTCCCGCTCCCCTGCCAAACTTGTGCACTTTTCTTATATATTCCTGATGGGATTCTCCCAGACAGTTTTCACTTTGGGACCTCCTACTGTACTAACTTTTTTATGAAACTTACAACTCATTTGTATTTCGTTTTAATAAACCTTCAAACCTTCAAACCTTCAAAGCTGTAAAGTCACATGTAATGCCTCAGGTACGCTCTTTTTGCCACAAGAAAAGAGGACGACATCATTAGCCTACATTACAATCTGAATTTCACATTGTGCCAGGGAGAAACCACGGATAGTTGCCTTGTTAATATTACTGGGGTAAAAGGGGTTCAAAATGTAGGGCAAACAACAAAGGCGATAGTGGATAGCATTGGCGAACAGATAATTTCAGTGGTATAGGTTTATTAGCTTTTGACTAACAACCAGCCTTATATAGGATTCCTTATATTAGTCTTATGCCCCTTAGCAAAACATCTGCAATAGTTGCATGCCCTAAGACTTAAACAAGAAATCTTGGAGAATTTTATCAAATGCCTTTGCAAGGTCAATCGGAATAAGATCTACTTGGCCGGTAGCGTGTTCGCCAAATGCAGCCGGTACAGCCAGCGATGACAGCGCCGCCCACCGGCAGGTAGCAGCCACATTAAGGCTGGTTATAAATATTCATTCACAACGACGGCTTGACATCGCCGCTATGGCGCAGTATACAAAACCATGTAAATAAATACCATGAAAAAAAAAGCCGCTATGGCGCAGTGGATTAGAGGCACGTGTTGCGTATGGAAGGTCGGCCGTTCGACTCCGCTCTCTGTACTGAAATTTTATTGTTTTTTTAATTTCGTTTTTTTCAATTATTTCCATTTTAGGTCGCAAATCGTGATGCTCAGTGGCATGTAACGCCGTTTAAGAGGATTTATTATCCCTTTTAGGTAAGCCGTTGTGACAATCTTCAGTCACCGTGATCAATTCACCGTGGTTTCAAGCCTGGTGGCTGTACAGGCTGCAGTTGGCGAATACGCTGGCCGGTATCATCTGATACCGTCTCCTATACCCAACGTGCAATATTGTCACGTTGTAGTGACGGCAGTCCAGTGGTCTGGAAGGCAGCAACAAGTCTTGAAAACGAAGCTCTTTATTTGGGCTGACTTGCGCCCTCAAAAGAACTGAATCACTCGGCGGCGGCGGCGTAAGCAACAAACGTGCTCGCCGGTCGTCGAAGTACAAATGCCTGCCGCTGGCGGCATCGCTCAATTTAAAGCCGGCAAGGAAACTTCGAGATAACAGGTCAAGATTATCTACAGTAATATGGAAAAAGGTAGATGCAGCTCTTCATGGCTGTGATCAGTCGAGATTAGTCCAGTCGCTTCTCGCGTCACGAAAAAAAATGATACACCCCTTTCCTGCTGCCTTGAGCGCGAACGAACGGACATTACAATGATACGTGGCAATATGAATATGGGTTTAGATACTGCGGCTTCTGATACCGCGGACCTGATGCGAGCCTATTAAGGCAGGGACTAGCTGGAGATCATTAAAACGAACCTTTGGGAAAAGTTTGTGATCTACATTACAGAGGGAAATTGGACAATATCCTTCAACAGTTTTCAATGGAATTGTAACTGTGGTTTCGGGAATTAATATGCAGACTCGGAATAGAAAATGGACGGCAAAAAACCAACGTCATTAGAAGCAAGGAAAACCTCCATCAAAACAGGCGCACGGCAAGGGGAAAATGTTTTATTCAACGCGCTAGTATTACCGTCTGGCCTAGGAGATTTATGAGCTGTCTGATCGGGAATGGCAAATTTAATTTCGTCCAAAGCTATAGGTCTCTGCACTACGACATGTTGCTCTTCGTCAAGTCGAATAAAGGCTTCGTGTAATCAACTGTAATCTGGTCTCTTAGTTTGCACCCACAACCGCCAAACAGCTTCCGATAATAGTCAAAGAGAGCATCAAGAACATCAGAAGCATAGCGGTATGTGCGACCCCCATACTGAACCTCAAATATTTCATTAGCAAGAGCAGTCCGGCTTTCATCGATCAGAGCCCGACAGAATAGTTGCCTATTCAGAAGCCTAAGGGACATAGACATTATTAAGGCCTCCTTCTACCTTTCGGTTTCTAACTGTTCAAGCTGTTGTTTTATGGCAGTGATATTGATACAGGTCAGAAGTGGAGGAAAAAGTGCTTGGCGATCTTGCATGTGACCACTCGGGAGTCTGGAACAGTTCTTCTGTCCAGACTGTGGGACGTGTAATATTCGTGACAAACCTGGTGGAGGTGAGGGGTAAACTTCAAGACCCGCATAGGCTACCGACCAATACAGATTTCACCCAAGTTCACCTCCACCGCAGCCGCGCCTCCGTGGAGCGTCCCCTGAATTCGAACTCCTTCCGGCTGCAAGGGCGACCCAACCTCGGTCTTCGGAGGCACCAGCTGTCACGGCAACTGAAACCAGGCTGCTGGCGCGCATCCTCTGTCACCAGCCACAAACAGCCCCGTCATATCATGGCGCTGTGCTCGAGGACGCCGAGGACTGGCTCGAGATCTTCGAACGTGTTCCTCGTTACAACGGCTGGAGCGACGACCGAAAGCTCCCTAATATCTATTTTGCGCTTGAAGAGTCGGCTCGGACGTGGTTCGCAAGCCATGAGTCTTCGTTTACATCCTGGGAAGCCTTCTGCCGCAATCTTATAGCCACTTTCCCGGATGTAGACCGTCGAGAGCGAGCAGAAGCTGCGTTACACTTGCGCAACCAGCGCCACAACGACAGTGCACGCATGTATTACGAAAACATGGCTCGCCTTCTTAAGCGCGCGGATTCCAACATGATGGAGCAGAAGAAGCTTCGCCACCTCATGCGGGGTGTCAAGCAAGAGCTCTTCGCAGGACTCGTGCGCAGCCCACCGCGCACTGTGGCAGAGTTTCTCACCGAGGTGGCCACTATGGAGGAGACGCTGGAAAGAGAGCCCGCCAGTGCAATCGCGACGCCAACACCTTTGGGCCTGATCCCATCTCTATGCCTCTTGGTATCGACGCCACATTTCTACGCGAGCTGATCCGATCTGTCGTCAGAGAGGAACTGCAGGCCTCCTGGATGCCGTCCGATACACCATCTTTCCCGCCACTGAGTTAAGTCGTCCGGGACGAGGTACGCCTGGCAGCACAACAGCACCAAATTTCTCAAGTTGTCGCCAGCATGATGGAAGGCCCACGGTTGCGTCAGTCCTACGTCAGGCTTCTGGGTGCGACGTCACTGCCTCGACTCCAGCAGTGCTCTCGCCGAGCTCTCATCGTGACCACACTCCGCCAGTGTACCAGCGACCGTGGAAGAGTGAAATGTGGCGTGCCCCGGATCGTCGGCCCCTCTGCTATCACTGTGTCGAGGCGAGTCACCTCTGCAGGGCGTGCCCATAACGCCGCGTGGGCCTGCGTGGTTTCGCGCCGGACGACGCGTGCCCGCGGAACGGGGAACGACTGCATGAGGTAGCATATCATCTGTCTTCGTGCCATAACCACATCACGTCAGACCACCGGGAGGCTCGGTCCCCGTCGCCGAGGCGCTACTGTTCTCCGTGCCCCCGTCATGCCGCAGGCTACTCCGGACGCCGTTCTCTCAGTCCCCGAAGGGAAAACTGAATCTAGCGGCCTCTGGAGGCAAGGTCGCTGAAGCCGGGACTTGTGAAGATCGTTCTACGCCACTACCACGCGACGATGTTTCCCTGGGAGCGAGTAGCGACAGCATCCGACGCGCTACCTCCGATTTGTGCGTTAAAATTTATGGAGTCGACGCGATCGCTTTGCTGGCAACAGGTGCCGATCATTCTGTCATGTGCCTTGCCCTTGCCCTAGAACTGAAAAAAGTTTGTACGGGGTGGTCGGGGCCTGGCATTCGAACTGCTGGGGGTCAGCTGATTATCCCCGCCGGCAGGTGCACAGCTCGTGTCGATATCCGTGGCTTTGTGTACGTCGGCGAATTTTTAGTGTTCCGTGAGGGTTCTAAGGACGTGATCCTCGGTCTCAACTTTCTGCAGACGAATGGTGCTGTCACTGACCTGCGCGAAGTACGGGTCACGTTCGCGACGAAACGGGCCGTGGCGCGCACTGACAAATACTATTCACGCTTCAATGCTCAGCGACTTAATTGTTGACGACGACGTAATGGTGCCACCCCGGTTCAGTGTGCTAGATCTCGTGAGGAATGATTTATTCCACCACTACGAGGGTATCGCTGATACCCACGTACCCCTGTAGCTGGAGAAAGGAGCAGCCGTTGCTCGCGGGCTCGTCCAACTACAAGACGGTTGTGCTAATGTACTCCTTACAAATTTTGACAACGAGTTGCAGCACCTCGCCAAGGGCACGGCTGTCGCCTTCCTGCGTCACTTCATCATCATCATCATTTATTATCCCTTAAGGACCCTCGTTTGGGCACTACATAAGGGGGGAGGACAAGAAAGTATGGCCATGGTCATATTTATACAAACAAAAAAAAACACAACGAGGCATGGTGATGTACGTGCATTGCTATGATCCGTGCATTTTGAAATATAGGGAAAACAAACGGACGAAAATTACACAGGCAGTTATGGTCCGCATACTTTTAACAAACAACAAAACAGTATATTCACACACAAAAAGGAAAAGCAATCGGGTACTGAACAAAAAAATGCAGTGTATTAGAGAAAAGTAAAGCAAAAGAAACATGAAATCCTATTGCTGCTCATCAGTTTATTTAGAAAAATGAGCGGATGTTAACTGCCTATATTTTGAGTTGTCACGCTCATGGACAATAGTTTCGGGAAGTGAATTCCATTCATCAATAGCCAAGGGTAAGAATGATTTATTGAATGCATTTGTGGAACCAGTAATACGCTGCACGCTCAGGGAATTGAAGAGCCGACGGCACGTTCGTACAGGTGGTACCAGAAGGGAGGTTCGCAGGTCAGGGCGGTTGTAATATAGATTATGAAATAAACTCAGCCGTAATGTCTTCCTTCGATGAGTTAACGAGTCGAGATCAATGGATGATTTGATTGCACTAACGCTGATCCGTGTATCATATTTTTAGCAGATGAAGCCAGCTGCACGATTCTGGATGCTTTCTAGTACGTCAATTAAGTATTGTTGATGAGGGCTCCATATTGCGCAGGCATATTCAAGTTTAGGTCTAATGTATACTTCATATGCGAGCTTATGAATGTTACTGGGGGATAAAGAGAGAGAACGCCTGATGAAGCCAAGTGTTTTAGATGTGTCCGCCACAAGTTTCGTGATATGCTCAGACCAGTTCAGTTTGTCTGTGATAATAACTCCCAGATATCGGTATAATTCTACACGTGAAATGATCATGGAGTTCAATGAGTATGAATAATCAAGGTTGGAGCGTTTTCGGGAAACTTGCATGCTCTTACACTTGGACACATTCAGTTTCATCAGCCAGGTGGCGCACCAGGTTTCTATTGTGTTGAGGTCTTTCTGCAGGAGCAACTGGTCAGATGTATTAGTGATGCGACGATAAAGTACACAATCGTCAGCGAAAAGGCGGATTGTGGATGAAATGCCTGTAGGGAGGTCGTTTATAAAGACTAAAAATAAAAGTGGACCGAGGACAGAGCCTTGGGGTACGCCTGAAATGACATTGGAGATTTTGGAGCGATGGTCGCCAATAACAGTGAACTGAGTGCGGTCTGAAAGGAAGGAGGAAATCCATGATAGTACCAAGGGGTCAAGAGAGAGGGATGAGAGTTTAAACATCAGACGTTGATGTGGGACACGGTCAAAGGCCTTAGAGAAATCCAGATAGATAATATCAGTTTGAAATGAAGAATCCAAATTGAGGTTAAGGTCCGTAGTAAATTCCTAAAGCTGGGCATCACACGAGAAACCAGAACGGAATCCATGCTGGTTGGCAAAGAAGAAGGAATTTTTGTCTAGATGAAGAGCAACCTGTGAGTATGTGATATTTTCTAGCATTTTGCAAGCAATACATGTTAATGAAATAGGGCGATAGTTTGATGGATCAGAGCGATCACCTGACTTGAAAACCGGAACAACCCTACTTAACTTCCAGTCATTTGGAATCGAACTACTTGAAATTGATTGGCTAAAGATTATTTGTAATATCTGACATGAAATTTCTCTAGTGCTTTTTAGTATTTTGGTAGGTATCTCGTCAGGTCCAGGGGCGCTAGACGACTTCAAACTGTCGATAAGTTTACCTATGCCTTCGGCAGAAATGGAGATTGGGGCCATCTAGTTGAAATGAGAGCTGTTATGGTTGGGTACATGGAGGACGGGTTCATGAGTGAAAACGGAAGAGAAGTAATTGTTCATAACATCTGCACAGCGATCTGCAGAGACGTGCGAGCCATCTTGCTCACGCAAGATAATACCCTGCTGCGAGTTATGGTTTGGCAACAGGATCTTCCAGAATTTCTGGGGGTTATTTTTAATTATGTTTTGCAAATCATTATTAAAAAATTTCTTTTTGGAGCGTCTCAAAAGATTCGTATAATTACGGAGACATTCGAAGTATTTATCCCATTTTGAAACGGTGGCTGAATTTTTGGCTGCTCGGAAAAGACGCTTTTTCTTTTTTAATAATCTTCGAAGAGAATTGGAAAACCAAAGCTTGTCAGCATCTCCGCGTATGCACACAAGAGGCACATATGACTCCATCAGCGATAGCATTTTCTGCTTGTAAAGCAACCAGTTACTATTAACTGTTCGAGAGGGAGCAGAGTTACGGAAATGACAAAGAAACTTTTCTAGAACCTGGTTAATTTGAGCATAGTCAGCTTTGTTATAGTCGCGAATATATTTTATTGATGGCTTGCGGGAAGGAATGGCAAATGACAAATTAAAAAAAAGCAGGTTATGATCGCTAAGGCCACTGGTACACGAGGGAGACTTAAACAACTCAGGCTTCGAGATGAATACAAGATCGAGGACGTTGCTACCACGCGTTGGAGTATTAACACACTGAACCATGTTAAACATTAGAATTAATTCAAGAAATTTTTTGACTGACGAGAAGGTGCTGATAGCTGATCCCAGTCGATGTCGGGATAGTTAAAATCGCCACAAAAGACTAAGTGTGCACGGGGAAAGCGGGACCGCAAGTCTAGAAAGACCGAATACAATTCATCAACAAAAGAGCAGTCAGAATCTGGCGGCCGGTAACAGGCGATAAGTATGGTCGCGGTAAAAGTAAGGGACAGCTTAACACAAACTAATTCAAGGCTACAGCCGACTGGCATGAAGTGTGAGTGTATGCTAGATTTTATCAGAACCAGAACACCCCCTCCTCTTCGGCCAGCTCTGTCAAACCTGTAGATAGTGAACGATTTACTGCCCTCGGGTAGTTCATTGTCTCGAATGTCATCGGTAAGCCATGACTCAGTAAGGATACCAATATCTGAGCAGTGATCTTCGAGAAGCGCTTCCACAGCCTCTCTCTTGGGTAAGTAGCTGCGAATATTTGTTAGCATGACAGCCATGTGATGATAAGATGGGATGGCTCGTGAAATAAGCAAAGGCTGGGGCGGTGCATTAGAGAGAAACTTGGAGGCGGACGATGACTGCTATGATGAAAGCTCGACTACTGAATCTGTGTCGCCGTTATATATGTATTGCTTTTTGTTGATAAGCAGCTTGTCGTAACGTATTTTAAACGTGACATCTCTTTCCTTGCCAAAACAGTATAACTTCTTTCGGGCTAATCGAACATGCGCCGAATAATCTTCTCGAACAGAAAAGTTTGTTTCTTTCAGCTTTGGTCCTGCAGCCAGAATCTTTGACTTGACCTTAAAATGTGCCAATTTGACAATGATTGGGCGGTTTTTCGATTCCTGAAAGCGGCCCTTTCGGTGGGCGCGTTCTATATCATCACTGTTTATCGACAGTCCAAGGTGTTGTGAACAGAAGGTGACAACCTGCGCCTCTGATTGCTCCCAGGTTTCGTCGCTCGTGTCCGCGATACCAAAAAAGATTAAATTTGACCTGCGTAAGCGATTTTCTGCGTCGTCGCACTTTTCCGTGAGCATTTTGATTTCAGAGGAAAGTCTGGTAATGTCGACGTTCGAGCTTGAGGGTGAAGCTTGTTCTTCGGTTTGACCAGCATGTACATTTTTTTCCAAAGCATCAACCCGCAATGAAAGGGCGCTGACGTTCTTTTCAATACTAATCTGTGCACCACGTATGCTGGAAAGCTCGGACAAAACAGTATTCTGGGACAATTCAAGGCGCGATATTGCCGCAGCGATTGATTCTAGGGTTGCTGGGGTGTCGTTTTGGTCAGGTCAAGGGTTCACTTCAACATCGCCAGAGAGCATCAGCAAGACACGAAAAAAATAGGCGTTGATGCAATGTAAACACATGTCGAACAACAGTTTGCGGAAAGAATCAATGAACTTGTTGAGGATTTTGCGGGGTCGCAGCGGAGCACCAGACAGAGACGACCAGCGTGGCAGGCTTCTAGTTGGTTGGTTGGTTGGCCTCAATTATAATGGTTCCGGACTGCGCGTGCCGGGCGTGCGCTCCGAGCACGCGCTGTCGTTCTTTATTTTCTTCTGTCGCGGGAACGCCGATCGCAGCGCCTGCGCTTTATAGCGTCGCCGGGCGCTACAAACTCAAGTGGTCACGACACCGCGAATAAAAAGGGTCGCTTGTACGGGTAGAACAAGCGTTCGGTAAGTAACTAACCTGCGTAAGGAACGGAGCTGACATGACCGTGTTTAAAGCGCTGGCGTGCCCCAAGTCGCGCCGGTGCTTGTGCCACGTATTTGTACACGAAGATCCCGCGTTGATTGTGCCACCAGGTTGCCAGATGAGAGGTTCGTTCCACTCCGGAAACAGCGTGAATGCCGAGGTTTGCTGATCAGTGTTCTCGATCCGAGGTAGCTGACGGAACGGCTTCGTGGGATGATGTTCCTCGACCGGGTAGAAGTGGCCGAAGCAGAAAGGCAGCGTCGATACGGTCCATATCAGGACAGCCTGCGTAAGGAACGGAGTTGACATGACCGTGTTTGAAGCGGTGACGTGCCCCTACAGGCTGTCCGTGTTGCCTCAAGTGTGCGCCCTGGAGACAGGTCCTCAAGTCTTGGACCCACTCTTCCGGCCGTCAGTATCAATCCGGACTTGGCGCCTGAGCAAATGACTTCTTTTGGCCGAGCGGACCACGTTGCCCACAGCCACGCTGACAGCCGACGGAACACCAAACACGCTAGAGGCTGACACCTCAGTCGGCACGCTGCCGCTCTCCGGTGATGAAGGGGTCTCACCGTGGGAGCAGGCATGTCGCACATTCACTAGCTGCAGCGCCTCAACTGAATCGACACAAGGGTTCTCCAGCTGTCCTGATCTATGGGCGACAAATGGTCCCTGTGTAGTGATCACAGGACTCAGAGTGGCAGGCCCAGGCAGACCCGGGCCCGGTGTTTTTGGGTCTGGGGGTGGGGGTCTTAAATGGTCTGTACCTACAGGCTGTCCCTTGCTGCTGTTTGGTGCGGAAGATATTGGTACCCCTTCTGTCGAGAGCTCGTGGCCAAGTTCACCTGACGCGTCCACAACATCCGACACATCCAAAATGTGTTCTGGCACCACCTCATCCTCATGCGTGCAGTTACCCTGGCGTAACATGTCAGCATAGCTCATGATACTTTTGTTTTACTCTTTGCCCAAAGCGTCGGCATTGGGTGCACCTAGGCGTACAACACAGACGCAGTACATGGCCCACCTGGCTACAACGAAGACACAGCGGAGACCTACCTGCGATCACAACAAATGCCTCTACTCCGAAAAGATTGAGCGTGTCAGGAATTGTACTTGCTGACTATCGTGTGCTAGATTTCACGGTTCGCTGTTTCCATGTGCTCCATGATGGGGCACCGCCACTTATCACGCCACTTATCACGCAGTTCCGAAATGCTCCAAAGCTTCTACAATCCTCCGGTGCTCCCTATAGCGCCGAAGCCAAAGCACCTTACCCTTCACGTTTTTGGTGCCCGGCTAAAATACCATACACATCAGGCCTTTGACAAGGACCCCTGCTTTGAAGAACTGCCATCGCAGGTAACCACCGAAGCATGGCTCATTTGATGCTGGCCAATCTAGAGAATCTCATGGCGGTGCAGAACATCCGCGAGGGTGTCTCGGAAGCCAGGAACACTGTATGGATGAGGCCAGTATGGAGAAAGACGGTGTGGAGGAGAGCATTATTGATAGGAAGTCGAGAGAGGACAACTTTGTACGAGCCCGTGTTAGCCCATGTCTCGGAAGACATCGGCCAAAGGCCGATGCGCTGCTGCGTTGTGTCCAGCTAGAAGCATTTCGAGACATAACCTTCCAGATCGGCTTCCCATGCTGTTGCCGCAGCGGATCATGCCTCATGTTAAACTGCAACACACTCTCGCGCCATTTATTTTCCAGCATCGTCTTCCTCAACATCCAACTGGGGCGCGGACATATCAGATCAGCTGCACCGCGATATGGGCTTAACCTCTGTCTAATATTGTCTCCGGACGTGCTGATGACCCAGAAAAGAAAAACCATGAGACAACAAGGCTAAACACCTGCTTTCGCACGTCTACTCGGTTTAAATAATTTTATACCTTAGCAGATCTGAAGCGAAAGCTTCACTACTGGACCTCGTGCTTCGATCGCCAGGTGCCGAGTTTTGATCTTCAGCTGAGCTGAGTTAGAGGTCGAACCACGAAAAAGGTAAAAACAAATTAATCAACATCTGTGACTGGGAGTTAAACCCGCGGCCAAGCTAAGAGATCTCATTTAATGGCCGCTTACCGAGACCACTAGGCTATCGCCGGATTTTTTTCTTTATTGTATGGAAATAGTGCCGAAAAGAAAAATCTAAGCATGCTTACGCCACAAAACACGAGGCCGCCATACCCCAGCATGACCCCACCTGCCAAAACATTAAAAGCCTGGGAGGCGCATTGTCCACGAAACAAAGATTTCAACGATCGTGGTGATTCGGCGTGGCGGTCCATCATGCGGCTCTACCAGAGACTAATTAGTCGCAGCAACATAAATAGAGCATATGGCACAACGCAGCTTTTCTCCACAGGCAAAAAACAGGTACTGTAGGGCGTAATGTCCATGTCAAGAGCTAACCGAACCTATTCCATTGAAATCATGTTTCCCAAGGCTGTCCATTATCGCTTGTGTTGTTGCCCTTTATTTGAATCCCTTTGCCTCAGTATTATTAACGGCGCAACTATCCGTGGTTTCTCCCTGTCGCAATGTGAAATTAAGATTTTTGCCTATGCAGATGATGTCGCCCTCTTTTGTTCTGACAAAATGAGTGTGCTTGAGACATTATATTTGGCTGAACAGTTTTGCGAGGTATCAGGTTGAGCCCTTAATTTAGATATATGTACGGGGTATTGGTTCAGCCATTCGTGTACAACACCAAGTCATTATGGTGATATTAGCTGGGACAGCGGGACCCTTCACTACCTAGGGGTTCCTCTTCACCAAATTGGCAACAGTAGAGCCTACTGAGATCCACAGATCATCATCATGAGGCGACAAACCCAGGCTTGGATGGGTAGCGAACTGTCAGTGTTTGCTCAGGCTCAAGTCTGCAACACTTTTTTATTTGCAAAACTTGCCTATGTGCTACATGTTCTGCACTGTGCGGGGAAGGAAGTGCAGGTGATAAGCTGAGTATCTGGAACCTTCGTATGGCGTTCCCAACGGGAACCCATGCGTCGCGATGACCTATTTCTTTCTTTAGAGTCTGGTGGAATAGGCTTTGTTCACTTCTTTGTTCGTCAGCTTGTTTCTGATTTTTCTTTTTCTAATCAGCAAACCACCTTGTTTTAATAGCTGTGCTTATTAGGCGTCGCAGTGCTCATTTGCCTTTCCTGTTCGTACCGAGCGGACACACTAGTGAGAGACCTTTCTGGGGATTCTTTAATGATACCTTCAATTTCCTCACTTTACACTTTTCTTTGGACTACGTGTACAGCCTCTCCAGAAGGCAGATGACTCAAGCACTTGCAGGGTATTTGTTTCCTGTACCGTTGTATCGGCCATCTTTTCTGGATTTCCTTGACGCCAGAGTTTTAAAACGTGCTAGAGAAATGTGCATTTGTTATGCTGCAAAAACATTCTTGTTTAATCTACACACCTTTACCCTCCCTGTGAAGGCATGGCTTCGTGCTAAAGAGATGCTTGCGCCACGGACGGCGCTTGCGCCATACCATTGTTTTATTCTGTGCATTGATGCTGTGTTTTTCTGGGACATGTTACAACCAATAATTATCTAGGCTATCAGCGCAGCCAGCACGCCTCGTGTTAAAGTAAACCACACTCTCGCGCTGTGCATTGAAGAGCGTCGTCTTCATCAACTTCCATCTGGTCTGTCCTGCGGCGACTAATCTTTCGAGATCAGGGATGAACCTAGTTTGCGCGAGATGCGAGTTCGAGGTGAAGCCATAAAAAAAGAGGGAACAAAATGAATCAATATCCATGAGACTGGAAGTCGAATCCCTGGCTGCGCGATCAGATCTCCTTTAAGGGCCGCTCAGTGAGGCAACTAGGCTATCGCCTTTTGTCGCTATATTGGGCCTCTAGGCTATCGCCGCAGCCAACACGCCTCGTGTTAAACTGCACCAAACTGTCGCACTGTGCATTGCAGTGTGTCATCATCAACTTCTATCTGCTCCGTCCCGCTGCACTGCCTGCTCACCGTCATCTTCTACGCAGGACAAATTCGTGCTTTCGCTCTGATTCGAATGTAGTAAGCATTCTCTGCAATTTTTTTTCACTCGTTTCAATCCTCCTCTTTAGGTGTCGTCTTTGTCAATGGGCTTTATCCTCTGCGCTTCATTGCTTATGTTATAGGAAGTCAGTCCCTTAATCTGGAATATTTTTACGGGTTCCGAAAGTGTAGGTGGCGATTTAGGCTGCGAAAAATAGTCGTAGGTTGTACGTACTAGGTTTCCACTTACAGAGCACGAATTATTTGCGGTAAGGAGAACAGGATTCATCCTTAAAGTCTTTTGCTGTAAATTGCTGTGATGTGTACTTAGAAGCACTTTATAAACGCTCGTAGATTGTTTGCGCCTGTACCCTTCTCTTACAGCCTGGTTTCAAAACAAGCTCCAACTTACTGTGTCCTTTTAAAAGTGCATCGATCTTCTGGTCGAAGAAAAAGTTCTGCAAAAAAGAAGTAACAATAACGTATTAATACCAAAGGTTGGCAAACGTTTTTTCCAAAAAACATGTACCAACTAGCTCAACTCTCCGTTTTATTGAAGGTTGGCAGCTTGGTCTAAAGAGAAAGCTTGGGGAGTAAATGCAGCAAACTTAGTTATGTTTCAATAAACTTCTGGTTCTTTTCTTGTTAACCTTACTCCACTAATGTTCTTGTGACATCGTGGAGGAAGAGCTGCAGACAACTGATTATGTATGGACGACACACGGAAGCATATAAACTAATCCATATACAAAAACTACAGCAACAATGCACAAAACGCGTATACACTAAATTAACAGGCACGGCTTTCAGCCGCCAAAGGTGACTGAAAACTTGAGATTCTGATGTCGCAGCTGGCAGAGCTGACGCTTTTAGCAGCTTCTAATAGTACGGCTTGGCCAACTATGCACGACGAGGACTGACAGAAAACTGAACTGCTCCACATGGCACAATGTTTTAAAAACACGCGCTTTCGTTCCTCACACCCACACAAACACGAGCCCTCTGAGTGCCAGCCTCCCCCTCCCAAGCGCCTTCAGCCGTGGAACGCGGAGAGAGTGCGCCATCACTTCGTAGGGGCACAGGCTCGAACAATGTGGAACCGGCCGGCGGCGCTTAGGAAGAGAATAGCAATGGCCGCCTGCGCAAAGCTGTGCCTCTGTGCCCACATATTCCGGATTGAGTTTAGACCTTCATCTCTTCTCGCTGCGCTGTCGGTAAAGAAGTATGGCCAGTGACGTGCGTCACGGCATGCTTATAGCTGCGTCCGGCTTCCAGTGAGTTTGACAAAAGCCTTATCTTTCTCTTCCTCCTGCGGGCGCACCGGAAACGCCCAGGGTTAACGATACCGATATAAAGCGCCTCTTGTTTCGCGAATTGAGTTCACTAAACTTGTTGAAACTATTTGAGACCTAGCGAGAGCGATTAGGATGATATCTTTCGCTTATGCACGCCCAGGCAGAAGAGGTTCACATAGCCGAGGTCGCCCACTAGTCCGCTCTGTATGCTAATAAGGCTTCAGAAACATAGAGACGATATTTTCTTCGAGCGACCATGTTTTGTTAGAGAAGGGCCGTGGCCTCAAAAGCTGCGTGTTGATGCAATCAATTCTCGTTCGATGAATTCGTCATCGGTCAGGCCCATCTTGGTAACAGAATTTCCGAGCAGCGGCTCTTAGCCCAGCCTAAACCACGCCACCACTTGTGGCCGATAGCCACAACATTGGGCTACATCGCGTTTGAAGAGCACTTCCCAGGAAGACCTTCGCAATGTAACCGTAAGATGCAGATATGCGAGCAGCCCATTCCTCGGTCCACATACTCTTTCCAGGCCACAGGCATATTGGGACAACACGTACCTTAAAAACGTGAAGCAGGTCACCGCAAATTGTGTATTGTTCGCAGCCGAAACTTCCTGGCATATATCCTTCATAAACAATGCTGCCCACATGGACAGCATTGTCTCTGTGCGGCAGCTCCTAGGACATGTTAGACTCCATCAGAACGAGGTGCACATAACCGGCATCGCTGAATCCTCTGTTATCAGGTTCCTAGGGCTCTGGCATATTGAGACACATTTTTTTTTAGAGAGCTGTAGATGTGTCAAGTCGACCACATCACCACGAGTGGCAGATTGGCAAAAGCGCCTACTCTAAAGCCCACATATCTCTCACGGCTCAGGCCCATATGGGCAACATTGTCTATAGACAGCAGCTGCTTGCCAACATTCTCCACATCACCCCATGAAGCATGTCTCCGCTACACACTTATCTCTAGGCCTCATTTCTGTAACTGCTCAGGCTCACTTTGGAAGGAATATCTTAGAGCGAGAAGATGCAGATGGGAGCTGCAGATGATTTTGCTCGGTACCCACAATTTTTGGACAATAATTCGCTGGAGAAAACTTCTGACCTGAGGCTTCCAATACTTTTTTACACACACAATTTCTTTAAGTGATGTGCATCGCAGTGTTTAAGCAGCCTACGCCCAGTAAGAGTCGTGCAGATGCTAACAATCTTTTATTCATTTTGTCGATGTCAAACAGAAACACTGTTCATGATGGATTCGAAAGCGCGAAAAGGCAGAGACGAAAGGAAAAGAACACACACGACAAGCGCTTGTCGTGTGTGTTCTTTTCCTTTCGTCTCCGTCTTGTAGTGCTTTGGAATCCATCATGAATGTTTACCAACTTGCCCAACTTTTTGCCGTCCTTCGAACCACTGTAGCTTTCTATAATTTATTGGTTACTTTTGACTTCAAATGCTCCGTGTTTGGGTATTAAATTAGTGCTGGTATCTTACAGCACATCGATTACTTTTCCGTTGACTTCCTTCAAAAGCACTGGATTAAAGAGTTGAAATGTGTCTTTGGGAAAGTAATTCTCTCCTTTGTGTCTTCCGATATTTAAAGTGTTAGGATTCGCTGTAGCATGTGCAGATCGCGTGTAAACTGTTTTATTCTTTTCAAGATGGCGTGAAGGGTGGTCAGTGGATAAAATGACAGAGTGTCCATGTAGTGAATGGCAAAGGATACGAAAGATAATAAGCCCGGTTATATTGTGCCTTGAAAGAATAAATAGTAAATTACATTCAGATTTAAGACTGGTGACGCTTGAATTAAAGGACTAATCAGAATGGAGGATTCTTGCTTCGTGGTTGTGTATGTACTTGAGCCCATGCGAGAGAGATTTGATTGATAGGCATGCGAATGCGCATGCGTATCCCTTCTTTTGGACGGACCAAAGAGAAGCAGGTCCTAGTTATAGGTTATGTAATGCGCGGTGACGATTGAGGGAGTGAGAAATAGTGACATTTAGGCATTTATAGCAGGTCACTGCATATGTTTTGTAGTGAGAGGCAGGGGCGTAGCCAATAGAGGAGGGGGGGAGCTTATGGGGCTTCAGCCCACCCCGAAAATTTTTTAAAACTCTCACCGACCGCAGCATGGCCCAAGTACATATCCCGACTTCTGCTATCACAGTTTTGTTCTTGCCTGTATCATTTGTCGGTCCGTGCTTAAAGTTTACTTTCTCTGGCTTCAGAAGATGTTTATTTGCCGTGTTTAATCCATTATATAGAGTGACCTTTGCTTAGATACGCAGATTTAATGAAGACATTCGTGTATCTAAATATGTTGTGGTAAGATTTTGTGTATACATAGAGTGACTTTGTTTCCAGCGACACTTTTTTGTTCTTTATGAATCTGTATCTTCGCATTTCTAATACTCCATTTTATCTTCGCACTTCTAATGTATATTTTTCAGACCTCATTCATGTGCTCGCTGTTGCGATTAAAATTTCGGTGCAATTACCCGCAATACATGACCGCTGACCGCTTCTGCTGCGCAGTACACTGAAAGGAAGGACAGCGTCATTGAGATTTTTCCCTGGCTGTTGCTTATGCACAAAAATGTAAAGGTTCTTGAACGAGATTGAGGTCTGCAAAGCATCATTCACTCCATCTCCCCAAAATTCTGGAAACTTCTAACTCCAGGTGGCAGGTCATCACGCAATATCTCATTAGTTGACAATGATGGTTCTGAGGTTCCATGAGACAAATGCCATGCGGTAACGAACTCATACTTTTTCTCTGTTTTTAGCAATGAACCTTCCTTAAATATTCTTCCCTTACAAAAGCTTCCATATTCTCATATTCCGCCTGTTACTGTCACTGCCAACGGTGCTGCAAATATCATTGATAAGCTTAAGGTTTCAAGAGCTCCAGGACCTGATAATATACCTTCAGAGGTGCTGAAACCCACCAAGGATAGCTCAAGCCAGGTTTCGCAAACAATATTCGAGCAATAGATTGCTACAGGTTCAATTCCAGGTGACTGGATGATGATTCGGTTAGTTCAGGTTTTAAAGCAGGTAACTGGTCCGAACCTTCTAACTACCGTTCAATTTCTTTAATATGATTTGCCTACAAGCTGCTAGAACACATTCTATATTCACATGTGGCCTCTTATCTAGAATACAACTGCTTATTTTCCTCCAGTCAGCATGGATTCAGATCCGGTTATTCATGCGAAGCCCAACTTTTTCATATCCGTACCGATCTCAGCCTAAATTTAGATTCGTGATTTCAGACTGTTGTCACATAACTGGACTTCTCGAAAGCTTTTGATCGTGTATCACATCAGCGCCTTCTAGCCAAACTTTCATCCTTATGCCTAGATCCTCTGGTATTAACATGGCTGCATTGTATTCTGACTGGTCGTAGTCAATACACTATTATCCATATTGATTAGTGGTCTGTAACTGAGGCTTTGTCCGGCGTCCCACAGGGCTCAGTTCTCGGTGCACTACTACTTTTGTAAGTGACCTTCCTTCAGGCATTTCATCGACCATTCGTCTTTTCGCAGACGACTGCATCTTGTACTGTCGCATACGCACTAAAAAAGACCAGCTAATCCTTAAAAATGACTTAAGCAGAATTGAAGAGTTGCGTTCCTCATGGCTAATGCAGCTCAACGTTTCCAAGTGCAAGCACATGCAAGTAACCCGCAAGTGCACAAGCGTAAACTACACGTATTCATTAAACTCAACCACCTTTTCCCAACTCGTTTCATGCCGGTATCTCGGAATTCATATCACCAACAACCTGACGTGGTCCGAGCACATTACGAAGCTGGCAGATTTTGCTTCGAATTCACTCGGGTTTCTCAGACGGCACCTCAGTTATTCCTCACCTTCTATCTGAAAACTAGCCTACATTACTTTCGTCCGCTCTAAACTTGAATAGGCCTCCCTTGTTTAGAGCCCATAACAAGCTCACATAATTGACACCTTAGGAGATATTCAAAACCGTGCAGCCAGCTTTATTTCATCCGACTCTGGCACCCACTCCAGCAGTACAAATAGAAAATTATCTCTCGACATAGAGCCTCTGGTGCACACGCCTGTTTGTCTTTATTCCACAAACTATACCATTCTTTTCCTTCACTACAGGACTCCATTCTGCTTCCGCCCCTTAGAACTTCGCGCCGTCTCTTCAAGTATATGAGCATTCTACGCGCGCACGGCTCCACTAACGCATTTAACAAGTCTTCTTCCTGTTCTTATCGAAGAATGGCATTAATTACCCGAATGCATTGTCATCCAACGCGATCCATGTAAGTTCCTAATTGCTGCTGTCACATTTAAAAACCTGGTATTGATTATTCTTCCCTTTGCGTTTTACTGCCGTTCAATATATGTTTGGCCACTCTCTCTCTGATGGGTTTATGTGTATTTTCTCTTTATATCCTGCCAGTATATGTATAATACACTGATTGTGACCTGTTTTATTCTTCTAATGTAACCCTCCCCCTTTCGTAATGCCCCACCACCCAGAGGTCTTTAAGGGTCAATAAATGATGATGAAAAATGATGATAAAGATTCATTAAAATATTTGTCCTCTACTTGCTCAGTTCATGACCTTTACGTTTTTCATATCAGCCGCATGCACTGCTTTGCTGGTTTCGGACTGATATAGCTCTAGACTCCGTGTGATATTTTCTTTACTTATTAAATACGCAAGAGCCCGGAAGCATTGCTATCAGTTATCTCTGCCAGGATTTTGAAGACATACGAGTACATTCATTTATCTAAAAAGATGCATATTTCACTTGTCTAGACCGTGCGTAGCGTTATCTAATAAAGGATGGCATTGTCAATGGCAATGCAGTTATTATTCTTGCATTTCATCCCTTCACAATTTCTATCAGGAGGCCGCGCTGAAACATGACCGCCCAACCCCCCCTCCAAACACAATTTATGGCTACGCCATAGGTGAGAGGTACCGTAGATATTCAAGAGGTAGGATTACCTATCATGGATTATAGTAAGTGACGTTTTTTTCAAGTTTAGAGGCAGGAACCAGTGGCGGCATCATGATTCATTGTAGTTTAAGTCAGCTTGTAATATTAAGGCATTTGTTCTGTGAGTGATACACGGATAGATTACTGTAGATTAGCAAATTAATGCTTGTGAGGTGTGCACATTAACCTTTAATAGACATTAAATTTTAAATAACCAGTTATGCATAAGTGTCTGTTTTAGAGTACGCACAAGAGCAAGGAAACGAGCGGCACGTTAACGTAGGCCTAAATATGGCAGGGCATTGAGACGGTGCGTTTTCCTGAACAGAGTTGATCACAACGCACGGAAATTAGCGGATATTCTGTGCTTATTCCAGATGAGTGTTTGTTCAACTGGTGATCTTAACCCGATCCACGGTGTAAGAAATAGTTTAGGTGAGGGAACGGCGCGAGCGAGCCGCTACGTAGAGAGGAGGTGGGAGCATTCTGCTTACACGGCCGGTCAACAGAGGGCGCTACTGAATGTTCCCCGGGTCTCCCGCTTTCGCCCTTCGCGCCGTTGGATTGTTTTTGTCTGCTTCGGCTTGTTCCTGCTTTCACGCGTGCGTTTTGTCAAATTTGACTCTCAGATCAACTTATTCTATGCGGCAGTGTGGTAGTGAAGTGCTTCGTGTCATTTTGTAGCAGCGGCTACAAATCGTGTAAGTAAAAGTACTCGCTTTTCAAGCCGTCCCAGGATGATGCAAGGCTCTAAGCGTGGCGGCGAGCAATACCTCGCAAGGACCGTGTACTACAAAGAACGGATCGTGTTTGGGACAGGCATTTTGCTCCCCACTTCATCCTGAAGACGTGATCAGCGGAAATTGATGGCCACGTGTCCGGCAAGAGAAGAGCGGGCCTTACAAAAGACGCCATTCCATCTATCTTCGAAGGGGCGCCGAGCTACCTTTCAAAACGGATCAAGTGCCCTCGCTTACTTACTTACAATCATGTAAACCCATCGAACATGCTCAAGATGAGGGTGAAGCTGGCGACACAGCTTTTCAGCAATTCTGTTGCCAAAGGAATCATGTTTTATGCACGCAGAGGTGCGCGAAGGTTGGCTGATGCGGAACCGATAGCTAAATTTACACTTTTTTTGAACGACCTGTTCGATGCTCTGAACCGCCGGTACTCTGCAGAGGGAATTCGACTAGGAAGCAGAGATTTCACTACTCTCCAAACTGCATCTGAATGGCTCGACACATGGGAACAACAGGTTGTAAACGGAGACATTCCAAAAGACCTCTTTTTGACCCAGTCGACTGCCGAAGGTTTGCGCGTTACCCTGAAATCTGTCCAACAACTTTCTACCTACCTTCTGAAAGACTGCGGTTTCAAGTACGTGTTGTCGGCCAAAAATGAACCAGGACCCCTTGGAATCCTTTTTCGGAATTATCAGACAGGCGGGAGGTCAAAATGAACATCCGACCTTTCCCACATTCTTGCAGTTATATCGCATGCTAAGCATGTATTCTTTGTTAAAACCTCCGCAGTTTAGAAACTGTGCAGCGCATGATACCACTCAGGCTGCCGTTGTTACTCTGGCGGATTTAAGGGAGATATATCAGAGTTCAGATATGCAGCGCCCAAATAAACTGCAAGAATTGAAGCAGAAGCTTGATGGGCTGATCGAAGACGGCAGCTGGGAATGTGATGACATATTTGAGCTAAATGACTGCGACGCAGTCGTTGTAGACTGCATTGTATACTACGTCACTGGCTTTGTCTCAAGAAAACTCGCAAATGAGGTCTCCTGTACGACTTGCAAGGAGGCGCTTGAGGGAACAAAAGGGATCGCAAAGGTGCCTGAAGCCGACCTGGTGAATTTAAAAACGAGAGGCAGGCTGACGCACCCGAATATGCATCTTTTTGATCTTTTCAAATACTGCGAGGAAAAGTTTCAAAAAGATGCAAGTGACAGGCATGCGTTCGATAGGTCAATTGATGCTGTTCCGGAAAAGTTCCAGTTTACATTTCCATGCAGTCTTCACAAAGAAGGCATGCTTGCGAAACTGATCCACTACTACGTGTTCTTGCGTATGCGCCAATATTGCAGGCAGTTGAAAAGTCAGAAAGACAAAAAGAGCCAGGACTTGCAAAAGTTGTCAAAAGTTGTGTGAGCCCATGGGTCGAAGCGACGGCATGAGAGCTGAAATTTACTTTGCAGCGCATATTTTCCTCACTTTATTCTCCCACATTAACCTGTTGTTTCCGGACTTGTGCTTTTGTCAAAATTGTTCAATAAATTTTTAAGAGCTTTAACTTTTGTGCAGTGAAGCGTCTTCATGATCTTTGCGGGGCGAGTATGGATATAATTCATTTTATCGTAATATTCAATTCAGTTCAATTCAATTCATTTATTTTCACCACATATTTACATGGTTGGAGCTCTCGGGCAAAAAGCTGCTCGGGGCAGCTTGACGAGGCCCAAGAGACTGTTACAAGGTAGAGCAGTGCCGACATATGATTAAAATATAACAAAAGAAAAAAACAATATTATATCCATTATTATATACAAGGAAAAACACGGCTAGTGTTACAATATAAAAACTTACTATGTACTGAAACATAATACATGTTCAAAAAGACCGTCGTAAACGACATAATTACGCAAAGACGTCAGTATTTGATAACAAAACACAATGTGATAATGGACTGACAATTTTGGATTTTATTGTGCGTTTAGAAATCGTTCCCGCAAGTCGCTTCTTGTGGGCCAAGCATCAAATTTATACTTGTTTAGCAGTGAGGGGAGGTTATGTTTCAATGACTGGTTCTTATAATTTGTTCGGAAACGAGGAACGTGCCACTTTTCTGTGTTTCGTGTAGATACTATTCGTTCGTGGCGTTCTAGTGAAGCGGTGGCAATTAAAAAGCCACGAAATGAATTAGACAAAGAGAAGTATGTACGCAAAATCCCGAAGTCATATAATGAAAAGACAGGAATGAGCTTATAGGTTGCGAAAAGCAGGCCAGTATGTGCTAAGTGTTAGTGATTCCCGATGTATCGTGTAATTCTTTTCTGTATTGTAAAGATTTTTTGTTTACTTCTATTGGTTGTAGTGCTCCAAACAAGGTTACAGTAGTTAATATGTGAAGCAAAAAAGGCATGGTTGACAACCACACTTCGCGAACTTTTACGTGGGAAGCTCCCAGACACACTTAGAGCGTGTGGGGGTAGCGATCTCGGACTCAAAGGAGATGCCCTCGACTCAGCGTGGCAAGCTCAGCGGAGACCAGCTACCAAGTGACAAGAGGTTTTTGGGCGTTCGGTGCCCAGCTTTCGCCGGTCGCAAGCCAGAGAATGGGTCGGAGCTAAAGGTTTACAAAAGAAAACAAAGTTTATATAGCAAAGAGACGATACAGAGGATTTAACAATCACTAGTACAGACACATACAAAGTGATTGATTGAACAATGCAACACGTGCAAAGTTAAACTCGAGAGAGAATACAATTCAAAGGAAATATTACACCTAAAGTGCACTAAAACAGGAGAGAGAGGTAAACAAGCAAAACACAATTTGTTCACCGGGCACGGCGGCAGTCCGACGACCAGAGTTCCATGACGATGCCGTCCCGCAGACTGGCGAACGTTGCCTCGTTGGTCCGATGCTGGCCAAGTGGTGTTTTCCCGGGAGTCGAACGGGCGCGCTTCGAAGCTTAAACGGCGGTCCGGACTGACTTCACAGCGGTCAACGTCCTTCTTTTATAGGCTCGCTCTCCCGTCTGTTTGTTGTAGGCGCCAAAGTAGGCGCGCACATACACGCAGCATTTGCAGTGCTGTCTCCCTTCTTTCTTCTCACTGGCCGCGCGTCCCCATTGGTCAGAGGTCGGGGGTCGCATCTCGAAGTTTCGAGCGTGTTCTTGAGTGGCGCCGTCGCCGACGGGCGAGGGGGACGTGTCTTAGTGCACGCAAGGCTACGCCCTTTCCCCCCCGTCAGCTGCAGAAGCAACTCGTATGTTCCAGAGAATTCGGCGTGGATGACTCATTCCCTCGGCACACGCCGTGGCGGTGGAGAGAGAGGCACGCGCTCGGCGGGGGCTTTCCCTCTCTCCCGTTGGGCTCGCGCCGGCGAGACGGCGTGCGCGCGGCGGTTTTTCTTTGTTTCTAAAATGCGCCGAATTTTGTGACACTGCCCCTTCCTTTAAGAATATTGTGTAACAATATTCACAAAACACAAAATTCGCGCGCACATGCATGCGCTCACAAAGTCAGTGGCGGATGCCAAAATACATACTACAATATCTTGATGCTTTCACATATATAACAAAATGCAGTGTTCACAATGTACTTCAAAACACGCCGCGATTCGGCAGTACATTAACACAACATTGCAAACAGGAAGCACACAAATACAAGGCATGCTTTCGCCTATACTTCCAGGTTTGGCCTAAAAAGTTGGTTCGGAACAGGAATGTTTCGCTCAAGCTTACAGTCGCGCTTTTAATTCTCTTACGCACGCGACTCTGACCTTTCTTTCTGTCGCGAGCACTGCTCTTCTTTCGCCTCATGCTGAGGCTTCTCTTCCGAACGCGGTTTTAGCTCCGCTTCCTGCTCGTACTCCTCTCTGGTTCTGCGGCCAGTCTTCGAGCCCTTCTTCTTTTCCTGTGGCCAGCGCGTCTGTTGCGAGCAAATTTAACGCCAGTTCGCTTACGACGGCTCCGATTCAGGTGTTTGCTCTCTTTTCCGTGTGCGCTCTTCTGTTTCCGTTTGCGCCTCCACACTGAGTCCTTGCTGTAGGCTGGGCTCGTTCCTCTGAGCTTCTTTCTGACTTTGCTGCGATGTTCGGGCAGCTCGCTCGCATTCGGCTCGGCGGTCTTCAGCTTGGTTCTGTCTCTTCCCGTTTTCTGCCTGAATTTTCTCCAGGACTTCTGTTTTTCGGTTTCACCTGCTTCTGTGGTGCCCGACTCAATTCTCTTTCTTTTTACTTTCTTCCAAGTTCTTTTTCGGGTCAACCCCGGTTCACTGTCAATTGCGTCATCCGCGGTGTTCTCTCGCGATGAAGCCACTGGTTCAGCTCTCTTTTGTTCTCCGAGAGCTGAGCTTTCTTCATCCAAATCCTTTTTCTTCTTTTGGAGCCTTCCTTGTGAGGGGCATTCTGAGCCTGGCTCATTAGCCGTTGATGACTCATTCTCCTCACTTTCGCTCAGTGTTGCTTCCTTAGCTTTCTCTGATACTTTCCTGAGCTCGTTAGTTTCAGTGCAGTGGTGCTCCATTCCTTGTACTGCACTGTCTCCTTCCTCCGAGGCACAAATTTCCTCGCCTTCCTCTTCGGGAAAGCCCTCCTCGCTGCTCGAGGGTTCACTCGGAACGGCTTCCGGGTCTTCACTGAGTGCGCTTTCCTCAGGTATTTCTACGTCTGAGCTTTCACACTCAGTGCCATTTAACCACTCTTTCTCGTGGTCTTCCCTGCCGGACTCAGAGGTGTAGCACTCTGACTCCTCCATAGAGATCTCGACTGCTTCTTCGTCCTCAGGCGGCTGCTCTAGGGTCCCCTCGGACTGCAGCGTCAGGTCGGCCTTTACTTCAGTGCGTACTACCTCAGCAGTAGCTACACTTTCAACTTGCTGAGGAAGCGACACTCCGGTCTGTCCTTCCCTCTCTGTGATTTCAGCTGCAGGAACAGGCTGTTCCACAACCTCACTCTCACTAGTGGAGCTAGTTACAACCTCTTCCGTGGTTGTCAACAAATTAGACTCGTTAGTCTTCCACCCGGCCTCTCCGGGGTTAGGCTGCACTGGATCCCTGACGTTCCTCAAACGCCGAATTTCAGCAATCTTCCTCTGAATGATTGCCATCTCTCTTTCAAAAGCCCTTTCGGCTTCTTCACGTTTCATTTCCCTCTCTTTCTCAGCGGCTTCTCTAGCGCGCTGTCTCTGTGTCTCTCTTTCTTCTCGAGCCCTCTCTCTTTCCTGGTCCACCCATTCTCGCAGTTCGGCTCCGGTCATCCCCATCTGGAGACCGACCTCTACTAGCTCCTTTAGCTCCTTAAAGCTCATATTTGGAGACCGAACTCTACATTCAAGGCAACGAATACTTCTCCACGGTGAACCTCACTAACCGCTTCCGAGCGGCACCTCACAATATCGCTCTTCTGCTACCACTCGTTTACGACCTCTTCGTAAACTCCTTCCGACTCTTTCTCCGTTCTCTGTGCTTGCAAACACCAAACGTCCTCTCGCGGACGCCGGAATATATTGTCACCCACACTTCGCGCACTTTTACGTGGGAAGCTCCCAGACACCCTTAGAGCGTGTGGGGGTAGCGGTCTCGGACTCGAAGGAGCTGCCCTCGACTCAGCGTGGCAAGCTCAGCGGAGACCAGCCACCAAGTGAAAAGAGGTTTTTGGTCGTTCGGTGCCCAGCTTTCGCTGGTCGCAAGCCAGAGAATGGGTCGGAGCCAGAGGTTTGCAAAACAAAACAAAGTTTATACAGCAAAGAGTCGATACAGAGGATTTCACAGTCACTAGTACAAACACATACAAAGTGGTTAATTGAACAATGCAACGCGTGCAAAGTTAAACTCGAGAGAGAATACAATACTAAGGCAATATTACACCTAAAGTGCACTAACACAAGAGAGAGAGGTAAACAAACAAAACACAATTTGTTCACCGGGCACTGCGGCAGTCCGACGATCAGAGTTCCATGACGATGCCGTCCCGCAGACTGGCGACCGTTGCCTCGTTGGTCCGATGCTGGCCGAGTGGTGTTTCCCGGGAGTCGAACGGGCGCGCTTCGATGAAGCTTAAACGGCGGTCCGGACTGACTTCACAGCGGTCAACGTCCTTCTTTTATAGGCTCGCTCTCCCGTCTGCTTGTTGTAGGCGCCAAAGTAGGCGCGCACATACACGCAGCATTTGCAGTGCTGTCTCCCTTCTTTCTTCTCACTGGCCGCGCGTCCCCATTGGTCAGAGGTCGGGGGTCGCATCTCGAAGTTTCGAGCGTGTTCTTGAGTGGCGCCGTCGCCGACGGGCGAGGGGGACGTGTCTTAGTGCACGCAAGGCTACGCCCTTTCCCCCCGTCAGCTGCAGAAGCAACTCGTATGTTCCAGAGAATTCGGCGTGGATGACTCATTCCCTCGGCACACGCCGTGGCGGTGGAGAGAGAGGCACGCGCTCGGCGGGGGCTTTCCCTCTCTCCCGTTGGGCTCGCGCCGGGCGGCGGTTTTTCTTTGTTTCTAAAATGCGACGAATTTTGTGACAATGATATATTTGGAGCTTAACGCGTGTTGGAAGGAAAGTGCGGCAACGCGAAACCACTCCAGCTACTGCGGAGATTTTTTTGCATATATTAGCAACATGCATGTCCCAGCTTAACGTGCTGCTAAATGTAACTCCAAGTATTTTAAGTGATACTACGATATCAATATTCTGCGCTTCATAGGTTATGACATGAATAGATTGAAACGTCTTATTTTTCGCTCTGAATCCCATTATTTTAGTTTTGATGGGGTTTATTTTGAGTCCATTTGATTGTGACCAGGAGGATAAATTAATAAGAAAGTCTTTACACTGCTTAATTAACACGTCCGCATCCAGGCCAGCCGTAAGTATAGAACAGTCATCAGCGTATATGACAAATATTGCTGATTCACTAATGAGTACAATGTCATTAATGAAAATATTAAACAAGAGGGGTCCTAAGAGGCTTCCTTAAGGTACACCCTTACTAACTGGCAGAAAACTTTCTATCGCGCTAACATCCGAGGCGGTGCGCCAGTGTATATTTTCGGCATTGGTTTGGGTCGTTTCCTTGCACAGGGTAATATTTGGCAATATCTAATAACTGATAGAGTTAGTAAGAAGCCTGCAGTGCGAAATAAACGGCAGTGTTTTATTAAACGCACATACATGCCACCAACGCAACGTCGCCTAGGCCCTCCTAAGCGGCTGCTTATACTGATCTCGACGCTTTGTTTAAAAGAGGTGAAATGTTTTCGTGTAAATAAAGGATAACTTATATCCCCAAAGTAATATACCAGAATAGGAAATCTTAAGGCCAGTTAACCACGCAGTTCAAGAAAATACAGGCCCAAAGCAACGTATAGCGCTCGCGCCGATGTGGCCCGGCCGCTAGCGGAGCGGGGAAAAGTTGGTCGCGCCGTCTGTCGGCTGCCTCCAAAAGTAGAATGTTATGACAGGGCGCTGGGCGCGGGCGTTCTCTCACCTAACCTACTCTTACACCGTGACCCGATCGCAACGCTATTCAGACCCGAGACTGCAAAACACGGGTAGAGACCAGGAATTTATTCGGCATCATGTGTATAGCAATATCCACGCTACCAGCGTCTTGCTCTAGGGCCCTCACTAATTAAAATAGCTTCTAATGCGTTTAGTCACTGGTTTTTCAGCTTAAACTACAGGCAGGCCTTACATGCATTCGAAGTGCTATTTAGGTGATTGGGGGTTTAATCAAGGAAATAAATGCAATATTAAGAAAAATCCTAGATTGGTGAAAACTTTTCTTCGCAAGCTGCTAT
Source organism: Amblyomma mixtum (assembly GCF_055824585.1). Taxonomy (NCBI): domain Eukaryota; kingdom Metazoa; phylum Arthropoda; class Arachnida; order Ixodida; family Ixodidae; genus Amblyomma; species Amblyomma mixtum. The sequence goes on from NC_143012.1 coordinate 157,844,357, forward strand.
TACCGTGTTGTTTGTGAAATAATGAGCAAAAGATAGCGGATGCGGTTCCCACAGAAAAACGAGCGCTTATAATAAATTCTATTTAGCGGCAAAAAAAACCCCCAGAAAACAAGCCAATTACGGAACTTTATGCGGAATAACCCCATGTGTATCAGAATTTGAACTAAGAAATAACGACGAATCTTTAGCTTCAAATTCTGGAAAAAATAAAACTGTAAACGAAAACCCCTGTGTATACAAAACAGCTTAGTATGAAAACTTTCTATATAATCCTCCGCGGTGGCTCAGTGTTTATGGCTCTCGGCTACTGTACCGAAAGGCGCGGGTTTGATTCCGGCCGCGGCGGTCGAATTTCGATGGAGGTTAACTCTAGAGGTCCGTGTAATGTGCGATTTCGGCGCATGTTAAAGAACCTCAGGTTGCCGAAATTTCCGGAGCCATTCACTACGGCGTCCATTATAGCCTTAGTCGCTTTGGGGCGTTAAACCCCAGTAAACCTCAAACCATAGAACTTGCTATTGGGTACACTGGGCCCTGGGAATTTCACGCAGTCCTTACTGGACCACGTATTTTTTTGCTTCCTTAATATGGACAATGATGCCAGTAAAGTCCGAATACGAAAAACAGATGTTTCCTTTTCTGTATTATGAGTCCAGGACACAACCGACCGTCAGTGCAGAGGAGCAAATGCAGTAAGTGATAGCCCTTTCTCTATAGCGCAGCTCTTAGGCACCTGTTCTCGAATTGAGCGCCGTGCCTCGGCGTAACCGACAGAACGAACGTATCGGAGGATAAAAGAAAGCGAACGAAGTGCACAACAGAGGACGAAAGACGGCGATAGCGAAGAGAACGTGGGGAGGCAAGCTGAGAAAGATGGTTTATGGTTTATGATGTTTAACGTCCAAAAGCGACTAAGGCTATGAGAGACGCCGTAGTCGAGGGCTGCGTTAAATTTGGACCACCTGAGGTTCTTTAACGTGCACTGACATCGCACAGTACGCGGGCCTCTAGAATTTCTCTTCCAAAGAAATTCAACCGCCGCGGTCGGGATTGAACCCGCGTCTTTCGGGTCAGCAGCCGAGCACCATAACCACTGAGCCACCGCGGCGGCTCAAGCTGAGAAAGAGTACGGATGGATGGATAGATGGAGATAAGAGCGTCCCCTTTGAAACGTGGTGGTGGCAGTTGCCACCATGCTCGCCTTCTTGTTTTTATATTTCTTTAAAGGTGTTCGCCATTCACCATTTTCATTAAGCACATTTTTAATCCTACACTTCTAACTTTATGACACCTCACCGCTTTTGAGCCACGAATCTTCCAATCGCTTTTGCTAACATCCACCGGAGATTGATTCACATCGCCACATCGCCAACGGGCACCATCACAATCAGGTATAAGCTGTGCAATCGGTTTTACGTATCTACCGCACTTCCCATGCATAATCTTTGTTGTATTTCTTTTGTTGCTACCCGTTCTAAGGCACCCTGCTCTAGCTTCAGCGATTCGAACACTGCCTCTTGAATTATCCTAGAGCAATTCCTTCTTGATCTACCTCTTGCGATTTCGGGTCAGCAGCCGAGCACCATAACCACTGAACCACTGAGCCACCTGTCGTTCAGAACTGTTTTATTTCCACGTCCATTTATCCTGCACACTTATTGGTTAGTTTCCTAGTCGTATTCCGCCATTGTGAGTAAATGGTCTTTCTCTATGTATAATTAAATGTCTAAGCTGCCCTCCTGCTATCGCCCAATTTCCTCCACATCATCATCATCATCAGCCTGACTAGGCTCACTGCAGGGCAAAGGCCTCTCCTGCCGCCCCTTGCTATACTCCTGCCTTCTCTAGTAATCCAGTCCGTTACTCTTAAGGACAATCGGTTATCTTGCCTTCTCCTTACATGGACTACCCAAGCCCATTTCTTCCTCTGGATGTGGATTAGGATGTCATTAACCAAGCTTTGATCCCTCACCCACTCTGCCCTCTTGCGATCTCTCAACGTAACACCTATCATTTTTCTTTCCATCTCTCGCTGCACTGTCCTTAAGTTTCACCCTTTCGTAAGCCTCCAAATTTGTGTCCCATAAGCGAGTACAGGTAAGACACAGCCGTTGTGTACATTTCTTCTTAGGGATATTTGTAAAGTGTCATTCATGATTTCAGGGAACATGCCATATGCGCTTCACCCCAGTCATATCCTTCCGAATTTTCGCTCTTATGATTCGGATCTGCGCTGACTACCTGCCCTAAGTATACGTATTCCCCTACCGTTTCCGGCACCTCGCTATCGATTGTGAACTGGTGTTTCCTTGCAGACTGGAACATTACTTTATTTTTCTGCGTGTTAGTTTTTACGCCCACCGCTCTGCTCTGCCTGTATAACTCAGTGATGATATTGCACAGTTCGTCTACTGAGAGACTTAGCAACGTGATGTCATCAGCGAATCACAGATTACTTAGGCTTTCTCCATTGCCTCTTACCCCGTGTTGTTCCCAATCCAGGTTTCTGAATACTTCCTGTAAAAGTGCGGTGAATAGAATTGGCGATATGGTGTCTCACATTCTGACAGCCTTTCTTATTGTAATTTTAAAAGCTTTACCAGCCTAGCAGCACCGATTGCGCCGTGTCTGTACGAATGATCTTGAATAAGAGGAGCTGAGCTGCGCAAGTAACCCTGAGACGTATACCACGTGGCGCGCAGCAGCCGAGGCGCGCTCCGCTGTTGCCGCGGCCGCTGAGCACACCGCTGCGCGCTGCCTATCCAGTGTCCCGCTATGGACGAAGCAAGTCAGTCGGAGCCGGCGTCCTCGAAAATGGGTACTCGCCGACGTCGGGCCGTGTCTGATTATTCGGTCGACATTGCCAACCGTGCGAGGGATTTAGCAATCGATGGGGGCGCGTAAACGCGCTAAACGTGCAGCCGAACCCGATGAAGAAGCGCAGCTACGAAAGGAAAGAAACGGCGTACAACTGGTCCCTTGAGACAGTGGACACTTCAGTCGCTCTTTACGCTACGCTACGTGGCGATAGTCACAGATGTAGGCTGCATGCGTTCGCATTGACAACTTTGTGGCAGAAACGCGGCACTGCAGCGATCGATGATGATGATGAAATACTTTTATTGTAACAGGGAGGTATGACTAGACATGACTCTTAAGAGGTCCACCCTCACAGACACTAGGTGGGGTCACTATTATTGGACCCCAGTGGCGTCAGCCGCTGCCCGGAAGCGCTCAACGAGGGCCTTTTGGGCCTGTAGGTCAGCGCACCCAATCAAGGTCACCTTCCAGTTCTCCCGCGTGGTGTTGAGCTGAGAGGGGAGAGCAGGGTTGGAGGGGCAGGCCCACACCAGGTGGTATACGCCCGAAGACCTATCCGCACAGTGCGGAAAGCTGCCCGAGAAAGAAGGGTCGAAGTGTTTTGAGCTGCCGAGCACCGCAAAGTATTAGTAGACATTCAGAGCAGAAGCCACTCGTCAGTCTTTCAGAGACCTCTACACGGGCCAAGATAAAGGGCGAGGCGAGATTGGTAGAGAAAAAGAATGTCTTTGAATAACTAAGGCGCAGTGGATTCGAGTTCCTGATCTTCGGGGTCGGAAGGGAATGCCCGTTCAGACAGCGCGTGGGTTGGGGCATCAGCTGCCTCATTTCCGTCAAGGCCCATGTGAGCATGAGCCGAAACGACATTCTGATGTAGACGTCGTTTTTTAGCTAGCAGTAGGTTAGGTACGGTACCCAGCCCTGCTCGTGGTTTCGACAGGCTCCTCGTGGGTCGGATATAATTGTTTTGGAAGTGAGATGAGATCTAGCCAACGTACTGGCGACCTCCTCCGCGCGTGTTTTGTCACAGGCACGGAAGGTAAGACCGTTCACTGTTTTGAATTGGTGGTCGACTGCGTCCGTGTACCGGCCGTCGCCGTTTATTGTGTTTATTGGCGTTCGCGTCTATAACGTTCTATACTGATAATTTTTAGGAAAGGAACGGCGCATAACTGGTTCCCTGGGTCTGTGGACGCCTCAGTCGCGCTTTGAGCTACGTGGTGGTGGTTTGAGAGAGATGTAGGCTGCATACGCTCTGACAACGTTGTGGCAGACACGCGGCACTGCTGCGATAGACCCCAGCCTGACCTCGCCTGGGGCTGCGGCTTAGCTCAGCTAACCCTGGTTATGCAGTTACGCAAGCAAAATTCACGCTTGCATAGCTGCATAAGCAGGGTTAGCTGATCTAAGCACAGCCATTTTTGTTGCTGACTTTGAGGAGGACTACGGTAGCTGTGCACACGCTATAGATATCTTCCAGCATTTTTACGTAGTGCTCTTCCACACCCTGATTCCTCAATGCCTGCATGACTGCTAAGGTTTCAACTGAATCAATGCTTTCTCGTAATATATGAAGGCCATATGTAGGGGTCGGTTATACTTTGCGCATTTCTCTCTCACCAGGTTGATTGTCCGAATACTGTTTATCGTCGGGTACCCTTTATGAAAGCCTGCCTGATCATTTGGTTGATCGAAGTCTAAGGTTGTCTGAGGTTGTCTGAGGTAAATACATCATAGGAAACGGGCAGTATGCTGATCAGTCTGTAATTTTTTGAGTCCTTGACGTCCGCTTTTTAATGGATTAAGGTAGTCTTAGCGCTCTCCTAGGCTTCTGGTACGCTCGAGTTCTAAGGCATTGTGTACACATGGCAGCCAGTTTTATCTTGCACAATCTTCCCTCCATCCTTCAAGAGATCTACTGTTACAAGATCCTCAACAGCTGCTGTACCCCTGTTCATTGCTCTTGAAGCTTTCCTTACTTCCTCTTTCGCTACTGGCAGGATGTCCGAGTGCTGTGCGATACAGCCTCTTCCACTAACTTCCTGATTTCCTTGGCTGCTGTATCATTTTGTGTTGAACTCATAGGCTAGTTTAACTATCAAGTCTGTATTGCTAATGACACTAAATTCTTTGATTCTTAATGAATACATCTGCTTTTTGCCTATGCCTAGTTTCCTCTTCACCGCTTTGAGGCTACTTCCGTTCTTTAAAGCATGCTCGATTCTCTCCATATTTAACTTTCTTATGTAGGCTACCTTGCACTTATTGATTACTTTGGCAGCTCTGCCAGTTATGGGGATAGACGCCTTCACGATTTGTCGTTTCTTAATCATATCTTTCATATTCTGTGGTATCCTGTCGAACTAACCTACCGCCTGCTTCTACTGTGCATTCCGTAATAATATTTATGAGATTATCATTCACTGCCTGGACATTAAGGACGTCGTCCTCTGTTAAAGCCGACTACATCTTCTGCAACGTTATCCTGAACTCCTCTACTTTCCCTCTAATCGCTAACTTCTTAATGGGCTTCGCTTTCATGAGTTTCTTCCGTTACCTCTTCAAGTTTAGACTTCTTCGACACCTTACTATCCTATGGTCGCTACAACACATTTTAGCGACGAACTCTACATCCTACATTAGGCCAGGGTGAACGCACAGTATAAAGTTGATTTCATTTTTACTCTGATCCCTGGGGCTACTCTATGTCAATTTCCTGTTTTATTGTTTCCGGAAGAAGGAAATCATGATCCGTAAATTGTTCCTCCCAGCGAACTTTGCTAATAACTCACCCTGCAATTCATAAAGCCAATGCCATTGTCGCCTACTGCTTGGTCTCGAACCGGCTTCTTCCCTACCTTGGCATTGAAATGACCCATTCGTACAATGTACTGTGCTTTCACTTTGCCCGCATCCGATTCCATGTCTTCATAGAAGCTCTCTACCATCTGGTCATCGTAGCTAGACGTAGACGCGTAGTCCTGTACCACCTTCAGATGTGCCTCTTTTTAAGCCTAATTATGATAGGTGCCACCTTCTCGTTAATACCATGGAATTCCTCTATGCTGCCGGCAATATCCTAATTGATGAGAAAGCCGCATACATTCCTCACAACACTGACACCGTCCATTCGTCGTCATCGTTCCCCTGAAAACACGACAGCGCGGAATGCGCGCGAGCTCGCCTAAGAAAAAGAAGCTGAAGTCTCTGGCAAGCGGATCCTCCGCTTTTGGGCTGCTACCGGCGTCCGCGGTGAACACTAACAACAACAACGACGTCCGCTGTCATCGCCTTGAAGCTCTCTTACTTAGACATACCCAACCGTGTGTGACGTACTGAACCACGCGTGACATCTAGTGGAAGGCGCTGGGTAACGCATTCTTTGCCTCGGACTCCCCCAGCAAGCAGAGATGCAAGTCCGCGAGGGTCATCTGCCATCGAGGTGACGCCTGTACACCACAGCAGCCGCCAGCTCCAAGGCCTTTAACCAAACTTTGGGCCTCTGGAGTCTCGCTCGACCCCAGCAGTTCGTCTAGCGCCATTGTTGTAGACCGTCCAGCCTGAAATAATGGGCATGCAGACGACGATTACCTTACCTTCCGTTGTGTTGCAGCAGCCTCGGGAGCCGCCGATCTTCCAAGGTCCCCATGCGAAGACCCGGAAAACTGGCTGGAGAAATTTGAACGCGTGGAGCGGTACAACAAATGAAGCTTCAAAAGGTGTTCTTTTCGCTGGAGGGCGCAGCTCGTACGTAGTTCAAGAACCGGAAGTCGTCCATAACGACGTGGAGTGTATTTAAAGATCAGTTCCTGAAGGATTTCACCACGGTGCTTCGAAGACAACGGGCCGATCTGCTCCTTCAGTCCCGAACTCAGCTCCCAAATGAAAGCGTGGTGGTGTATTTCAAAGAGATGGTGAAGTTATTTCGTCGCGCTGACCCGAATATGTCAGAGCAGAAGAAACTCCGGTACCTTATGCCAGGTATAAAGGTTTAAAGGTCTTTGCCGGACTGGTTCGCAGTCCACCGAACATGGTCGCAAAGTTTCTGTCGGAGGTTAGCACCATGGAAAAGACATTCGATACACGGTTGCGGCAATACGAGTGTCCGGCTTTGACTATGACTGCGGCAGCCACTGACATCAATACCACTCACGTGCTTCGCGAATCCCTACGAGCAGTCGTCCGCGATGAGCTCCAGAAGCTGTTCCCGGCTTCGCCACCTCCGCCAACGGTTTCTACGCTATCCGACGTTATTCGGGAAAAAGGGCAACAGGCGGTTACGACCCCGGCTCCCTTTCAGCCGTCCACAGCCCCACCGCTAATGATATACGCCGCTGTTGCTCGTCGAGCAAAACCGCCACCAAGTCGCCTTCAGGAAACCCCGGCCTCTTTGCGGGCGCCACCACCTGCTCGTCCGGCTCCAGAGTACCACTTAAAAGCGACATCTGGCGCACTCCCAACTACCGACCACTCTGATATCACTGCGGTGAGCCGGGCCACCTGTACCGCAATTGCAGGTATCGTCAGATGGGCCTGCAGGGGGTTCCTGCCGATGCACCACGACCGCAGCCTGGGCAACGACCAACGGAAATAGACGATTATCTGGCTGAATCCGCCGGTGGGACACGCAGGTCACCATCCCCACGTCGTTTCTCTTCTTCTCGTCGGTCTTACGGTGACTTTCCGTGGAAAGGTCGCCAAGCCACCGCCAGGAAAACTAAAAGCAGCAACCTTTGAGGTGGAGGTACTCATCAACGCAATATACAAGACCCTCCTACTCCGCAACTAGGTGGTCACCTGAGGCCACAACCGACTGCCGTCCAAAACCTTGATACGCCGACTCGACGTCACTGCCACCTGAAAAAACGAAGTGAACCCGCGAAGCACCGCAGCCGTGACCGAACACCGCGCCGTACCTCTCAAACGACGTTTATGACAGAGACGGGGCCAGTCAAGCTGCCCTTGACGCAGCTTTTATCCCGTCACCTTCGCCACACCTCGTATACGCCCTGTACTTGTTGTGGGAAATAAAGAAACTGCAACTGAGACAGCGAACCTCAGCATTTCTACGGACGTAACCGACATCACTGCACTCGTCGACACATGGGCCGATTACTCTATCCCCAGTGAAAATTTCGCCGTAACTCTGAAAAAGGTCAACACTCCTTGGGTGGGCCCACAGATTCGTACAGCCGGGGGTCACTTGGTTACACCGACTGGGATTTGCACATCAAGAGCGAGAGTTGAAGGCGCCACCTACCTCGCAACGTTCGTCATACTCGAACATTGCTCACATGACGTCAATCTCAGACTAGATTTCTTGGCTGCTAATGGCGCGATCATAGACCTCCCGTCCAAGGCCGTATGTTCATCCACAGAGAATGCAATACACAGAGATTCAGACCACCCGACCGCAGTTTGCATCGTGGATGACCACATTACCATTCCATCTCGTTCGTGTCTAATGGTTTCTGTCGGCGCCAAGACTGTGCGGAATTTTGAAGGCGTCGCGGAAGGCAACCAGATCTTGCTCATTGCCAGTAGCCTTCCTGTCGCCAGAGGAGTTGTTCGTCTCCTTGACGGAGCAACAGAAGTGCTGATAACCAATTTCGGTGGTGCACACCAACATCTGAACGTGGGAACCGTTGTGGGTCACGTTGATGCCATTGCCCATGTCAACAGCACACCAAGTATTTCCACAATGTCGTTGTCGGAACGGGAGAGCCCGATCACTGGTTCCACGTTCGACGTCAATCCAGCACTCTCCCCAGCGCAGCAAGTTAAAGACCTTCTTCTGCGCTACGACGACCCCTTCTTGGTATCATCGCGTGTTGGCCCAACTCACCTAGCGAAGCATCGCACTATTACGGACGAGAACGTGCACCCTCTCCGGCAGTCCCCCTACCGAGTGTCTCGCGCTGAATACGACGCTATTGGGCGCCAAGTCAAGGAAATGCTCCGCGACGACGTAATTCGCGCTTCCCGCAGTCTCTGGGTGGCTCCAGTCTTCCTTGTGAAGAAAAAAGACAGAAAATTGCGGTTATGTGTAGATTACTGTCGCCTAAACAAAATCACTAAAAAATTAGGCAGTGGCTTAGCTCTGGTTAAGCCTGGATATACAAGCGGAAAGCTGCAGTTGTGCTTGGTTTGATGTCATGGCTGGCGCAGTTGGCGCACAATGCACTGGAAGCACCACGATAGCAATGGAGGTGTTCGGCCGTCGACAAACTGCCTGTACGGAGGCAGAGGAGGAAGCGCGGTGTAGTGAATACGGTGCTGTCTCAGAAGGTTGCTTTAGAGACATGTACTGTGGTGTCCACTCCTTTCGGGTGTACTCAAGATATGAGAGACAGGCATTTTCTTGCCTTAAAACCAATTTTCATTTCATTTCATTTTCTTAAGGCCCTTACGACGCGGTTCGGGTATCCACCGAGATATGAGATTGACAGGTGTCGTTTCCTTACATGAAAACAAATTTTCTTTTCATTTCCCTTCCCTCACGGCGCGGTTCGGGTGTCCACCGAGATATGAGTGTCCTGGCGCACTGTTTGTCTTTTATTTATTTTTTGTGCGAAGCATAATACTTCAGCCATCACTTCAGCCCTTCACCGTGGTTATGCGCCTACAAATCACGTGATACATGACGGCACACCACGTGACACGATGACGTCACGACAGTGGAGAAACGGGGGCCCACCTCGCGGCGTCGCTGTGGTTGTGCGCCTCCAAATCACGTGACACGACATCACACCACGTGACACGATGACGTCACGACAACGACGTCACACCACGTGACACGATGACGTCACGACAGTGGAGAAACGGGGGCCCACCTCGCGCCGTCGCTGTGGTTGTGCGCCTCCAAATCACGTGATACATGATGTCACACCACGTGACTTGATGACGTCACGACAGTGGAGAAACGGGGGCCCACCTCGCGCCGTCGCTGTGGTTGTGCGCCTCCAAATTACGCGACACGATGATGCTTCGCATTCTCCAGGCTTAACCAAGTTAAGCCTCAGCCATTCTTTATTTCTGCCGCGTGTGACGTCACTCGGTTTCGCGCATGCGCAGCTGGGGCAAATCGTGGCTCCGACGGCTCTCGCGAAGCGCAGCTGTGGTGTGGGTAGTGAAGCTTTTCGCATCAGAAGGATATCTATCCTCTTCCCCGGACCGACGACGCTCTGGATCGCCTCTCTAGCACGAAATAATTTTCTTCGATGGACCTCAAGTCAGGATATTAACAAATTGAGGTTGACGAGCGGGACCATAAAAGAACATCCTTTTTACTCCGGATGGCCTTTATGAATTGATGGCCATGCCCTTTGGACAGAGCTCAGCGCCGGCAACTTTCCAACGCCACATGGACATCGTCCTTGCCGATTTAAAATGGCAGACGTGTCTCGTCTATCTTGAAGATGTTGTCGTCTTCGCCTCGACTTTCCATGAGCACCTTCACCGCCTCTAAATGGTCCTGCAAGCCATAAGGTCTCCTTGACTCACGCTAGAAAATGAGCAATGCCATTTCGCTTATACAGAGGCCAAATTGTTAGGGCACGTTGTGAATCAAGCCGGAGTTCTGCCTGATCCTGAGAAAACAACAGCTATTGCCAATTTTCCGCCGCCGCAAGACGTTAAAGCTGTCCGCCGTTTTCTTGGATTGCGCGCTTATTACCGTCGCTTCGTGAAAGATTTCGCCGAGCCGTTGACGCGCCTATCCACGACGGACACACCTCTCAGATGGGAAGCAGCGCAAGCAAATCCATTCAACAGCCTTCAAAGCCTCCTGCAGGTGCATCCCGTTCTGGCTCACAGCGGCGTAAACGCCAACGTGGAGCTCCGCACTGATGCCAGCTACATCGGCTTAGGTGATGTCCTGGTCCAGATCCAAGCAGGTCGAGAACGGGTCATCGCTTACGCAAGTCGGTGTTTGTCGCCAGCTGAATCAAACTATTGTGCAAAACTTGGGTTGGGCCTAGTTGGTACATGATGTTCTGGAGGTATAGGATGCGCAATCAAAGGACGAACCACGAAGAAAGAGTGTGTGTCCTGTGTGTGTCCGCTTGTGTGTGTCCCTGTGTCTTTCTTCGTGGTTCGTCATTTGATTGCGCATCCTATACCTTCATAAACTATTCTGCTACCGAGGAAGAATGTCTTGCCATTGTATGGGCCCCTTCGAAATTCTGACGGTACCTTTACGGCAAATATTTTAAGGTGGTACCCGATCATCATGCCTTATGCTGGCTCGCAAGCCTCAAAGACCGATCCGCCCGCCTCGTCCGATGGAGTCTACAGCTCCAGGAATACGACATGACTGTTGTGTACAAATCCGGGCGCAAGCCCTCTGACGCCGATTTTCTGTTCCACGCCCGAGTTGATCCTTCTACCAACGCGTCTAATGATGACATCTTAATGAGTGCTATCAGCGCCTTCTGCCTCGCTGACCAACAATGCGCCGACCTAGGACTTCGAGATGTAGTAGAATTTCTCAACAGTAGCAACACGACTGCCCCGCGTGCACTCAGGCGCGTGCTGTATTCTCTACACATCCGCAATAGCTTTCTGTCCAAGAAAAATTTCGCTGCGAACAACATGCAATACCTAATCGTCGTACCAGCTAGCCTGCGCATTAAAATCCTTCAAGCCTCCCATGACGAACCCAGTTGTGCACATTTGGGCATAGCCCGTACGCTATCCCAAATCCAAGAGAAGTACTACCGGCCTCGTCTCCGTGCTGATGTCACTCACTACGTCAGAACGTGCCGAGCGTGTAGCGCCGCAAGGTGCCGCCAACCAAACAAGCCTATTAAACCTACCACAAGGCCCTTCCAACAAATAGGATTGGACATGCTCGGTCCGTTCCGACGTTCGAACTCTGGCAACAAATGGATAATTGTCGCGACGGACTACCTGAACCGCCATGCGGAAACGTCAGCTCTGCCTAGCGACACCGAATTAGAAGTCGCGAAGCTCTTCGTGCACGAAATCATGCTCCGCCATGGGGCACCTGAAATGCTGATCATTGACAGGGGCCGTGCGTTCATATCTGAGCTGCTGCAGAAGATCTTGGTTTACAGTCCTACCGACCACCGCCGAACAACGTCATACCATCCTCAGACGAACGGGTTCACTTAAAGACTGAGCCGCACCCTTTCTGGCTTTATCTCCATGTCTGTCGATATTGAATACAAAATGTGGGACGAAGTGCTCCCTTATGTGAGCTTCGCCTACAATACGGCCATGCACAAAAAAAACACAGTCCTCGTTCCACTTTGTTTAAGGCCGTGCAGTGACGACAATGCTCGACGCAATATTACTACATCTGGACGACTCCAGCCTTCATACTGATGCCTACACGTTCCTGGAACGCGCCGAAGCGGCTCGCCATCTGGCCAAAGTACGAATTAAGGCCCAACAACTTCGGTATGCAGACCGCTACAATCGTCGCCGTCATGACGTCCATTATGCGCCTGGTGACCGTGTGTGGGTGTCGTTGCCCATTTGGAGACGAGGGCTAAGCGAAAAACTCCTCCATCGCTACTTCGAACCATACCGCGTGATCAGGTCATTGGGCGACCTCAACGACGAGGTCATTCCCGATGGATTTCAGAAGTTCCGACGGTCTCTGTGCCCTGAAGTAACGTGCTCAGCCTGGAGCCTTATCACGAGTGGTAGAATTGCCCAGTAATCCTGTTCGGGCCTTCCGACAACTTCACTCACTCCCAGCATCGAGACGATGCTTCTTTTTGCCGGGAAGTAATGACACCGTCTATTCATCTTCATCCTTCTCCTGGAAACACGACAGCGCGGAATGCGCGCGAGCTGGCCTAAGAAAAAAAAGAAGCTGAAGTGTCTGGCAAGCGGTTGCTCCGCTTTTTGGCTGCTACTGACGTCCGCTGTCATCGCTTTAAAGCTCTCCTACTTAGACGTACCCAACCGTGCTTGACGTAATGAACCACGCATGACAATATCATTGCTGCGGAGACGCTATGCGCACTGGTGAAAGGTGAACAAGAAACAAATCAAAACTGTAATTAAGCAAAGGTGAGGAAATTAAAAATATAGGGCACATGGGCCCGGTTCGTGGCAAGCGCATGCGATCCATGCAAGCAAATCACTAAACAATGGTAACTTGTTTGCACGCAACCAAGTTACTCCTCTTTTGGGATTTGCTCACATGGTTCGCATGCGTAAGTTCATTGCGTGCTAGTCCATTGCTTTTCCACAAACCGCTGTTTTTTTCAGGTAGATTTTTCTGGTTATTCATTTATTTTTTGTGCGAGACTGGAACATTTTTAAAAGTATATCACTCATCCACTGCGGATGGCTTCGAGGCGAGCCGCGGACGCGTACGTTGCCGCGAGCGCTGCGGGCTGCCGATCCCCACTAACGGAGTGACGGTGCCGCCGCCTGCAGGCCGATCTCGCGGTGAATCGTTATGAGAATCTCCAAGCCCGGTTTCTTACCTGGGTAGAGAATGAGGACGATTTCAGCGTGTGGCCATTATTTGGGGACCGTTCTATTTTTCCAGTGTTTGTTCAGAAACCTGGCAATGTGTCCTAACTCAGGTTTGTACCCTAACTACGATCGCATGGCAGTAGAGATTAGCCAAGATAAAGAGTATCAACGGCAGTGTGCTACCGTAATATCATAGACCTACGCCTGTGGTAAAATTTGAAACTGCCCGGGACTCCTTCACGCGCATCAACACCTTGAAATGCGTTTTTGTATTTCGCTCAAAACGAAATGCGGCGAGGTTGGACCCCTCATCTTGGGGTTAGCAGCCTAGCGCAAAGCCAGTTGTACAGCACGGAAAAGGTTAAAAAAATGTGAGCGACACGTGTCACCCGCACACGAGCGGAAGAAAGCAGGTCGAGCTGAGGAAGCAGAATATGAAAACAAGAAAAAAACGCGAAGCACATTCATTTCACAATTCGTCCAAAATTATTCTTTAATTTCCGCTTGAGCTTCATATAGCGCGTGATTATTTCCTCTCGACAGAAAAATAGGCTCGAGGAGAGCAACGCGTTCTTCGTTGGTTGCTGAACGCTGCGCACTCGAGCTGCTTTCTCTAAAGCAGGAGCACGGGCTCAAAACAAGTTCACCTCACAACGTGTCCAAGCACGAGCGAAAAAAATGAGCACGCGCGCGCAGAAGAAGCTTATTTCACGTAGAGATGATGCATACACATAAGCCAGCAGGAGAACTAGGCGGCCTGCCCGGTAAATTCCATGAAGTCTTTCGCTGAGGGCGCGGTTCTCTTTTAGTTCACTGGCGTCAAAAACGCCTTCTCTCCCAAGTCGTCCTCTATATTTTGAAAGTAAATAGAGGACCGATCGGCTCAAATTGACTAATATTTTTGTAGTGTTTCTAGTTGCTCATAGCAGCATTGCTCACCAGCGTACCTGCCTTTCCAAGTAGGCCGTGGGGTTGAGTATTTCATAAGCAGTCTAACGTGTGGCATCTTTGAAAAACATCAGACTAACATAAATAACGAATTACCTAATGCTGTAAACTGCGCATTTGTTTTCTTTCCGGTAAAAAAACCGTCTGCCATTGAAAGATATACTGAAATATGTGTGGCTCTTCCTCGGTGCCCCAATCATCTTTCTATTTTAGATATAATGATTCACTGGCTGAATGCATTTCTAAAACCTCTGATAACAGCGAGTATGCCTCCCCGAGCATCCTGAGTGCCACTTTATCTTCATCGTTTACAAAACACTTCTTACAAGCGGTTACCAGATGAGAGGAACCATTAGGTAGTGGCATACCAGGCGCCAAGTTTTGCTAATCGGCATTCATTACAGGCTACGACATTTGCAATACTTACCTGGTAGTAATCAGCGTCTGTCTTTATCATTCGTACTCCCAGCGAAAAATAGGCGTTGCTCCCGAGATATGTGTTAGGACCTTGAAAAGAAGCATTTCCTCGATTTGTGGCGATATTGTAACTTCTCGGATAACCTTTATGTATTTCAGTGGTTGCCGCTCCGTCGTAGAGCGAGAGTCCTACTGTGAAGCTGAAAAAGAGAAAAAAGTTTCGACTAGTAGCTTCAGATCAATGAAGCGTGTACAAGATCCCCTCTTCCCGTCGAGTGGGGTCATTTTTACATTGTGCATCGCGTCGTTGTATAAACTAAATCGTGCCTGCTTCCCGTCTGAAAATATTTGTAACGTTACTGCTCCTTGATGAGCGAATTATGTGAATAATATAAGTTTCAAAGCCAAAAAGGCACTGAAATTTATTGAAGAAAAAATACGGCATGAACAGATACGTCGTGAGACAATACTGCGAAAGCAGCTGAATTTAGCTTCAAAGATTACTCTTTTGCTTTCAGTGTAACGAATGTTCACTCAAGATGAGGCTTCATATCCCCGAAAGAATTTTTCCGCATTGGTGTATGGTTTTTATGCGGACTGTAATGTTGATCACGGAACAGGAGGTACCGTGGAGACAACTCAAAACTAAAACTCTTCCTAACCGTGCTGTCCTAAGCCATGCGTACCCAGATAGATTTAAACCGGAGTCCAGCAAATGCGGCGGCAAAGCCAGCGTCGACCACATCTTCTGGGGATGTCCGAAAGACCCCCACCAATATCCTTGCAGAGACTGGTTCTTCTGGGCACGTGGGAGACTCTGCTGCTCAGCTCTGATCTAGAAACCCACTTAAAGGTCCAGCCGATAATAAAAATTTGCCACTCCAAGAGCGGAGGTAGGCGTTGGATGCTTCTTCTGGGGATCAACTGGCTTTTCCACTACGTAGAGGGTTTGATTCTGGGTGGGTGATGAACGGCAATATGGAGAGTTAAGGTGGGCAAGGGTAGGGTGGACAAGTGATTGGTGAATAGTGCTACTACAGTGGATGCTTTCGCCACGCAGACCGGCATTTGCAAAGATTGGCAGTAGCTCGTGCTTACGAAGTAAAACTGCAGGTTATTAATGCTTCAGGATTAGAAGCCCCACAGCGAACAAAATGTGCCCGGTTTCCGTCAGCGTTGTGTTGCGTGCGCAACCTGCCATTTTTTGCAGGTGGCAAAGTGGAGAGAGAGAAATCCTCCCCTCCACTTCTATGAACAGGAGGGAGATGCCGGAGTGCCATGAACGGAGAAGGCACGACATGGGCTGAGGAGTGAGCAACGTGAAGGTTACTAGAACGGGAACAACACAGCGGGTGACTATCTTGGAAGGTGAAGGGCCAATTAGCCAAAGCCACTCAGCTCAGCGGGCAACCTTACACCTTCAAGTAAGGAGAAGAGCCGTCATGTGTATTTCCGACATGTATGGTCTGCGTCAGAAGTAACCAGGCTGCACGTTTTTTTTCTTAAAGCTATTTCTTAAAGCTATTAAAGCTATTATGCCAGCCCTCAAGCTCTAAACCTCTGTATGGTATGAAGAACTCCTGTTCCCACCAACAAAGAACTTCTTGATTTTTAGGGAAGCCGTGAGGGTTCTGTTATACGAATGATAAGCAAACCATGCAGCCTGGTTACTTTTGACCAAGGCTGTACATCATAAGGCTCAGGAGAAGGGAAAAGCAGCCGCAATATTGTCACGCATCATTGTAGTGTCCGTTCGTTCGCGCAAGGCCGCAGGAAAGTGGTGTTATCATTTTGGTCCTTGACGCGAGAAGCTACCGGTCTAATCTCGAATGTTGGCAGCCATGAACAGCTGCATCTACGTGTTTCCAGATTACTCTAGATGATCTCGACCTGTTATCTCGAAGTTTCCTTGCCGACTTTAAATTGAACGATGCCGTGAGCAGCGGGCATTCGTAGATCGACGATTGACGAGCACGCTTGTTGCTTACGCCGCCACCGAGTGATTCAGTTCTTTTGCGGGCGCAAGTCAGCCCAAATAAAGAGCTTCGTTTGCAAGTATTTCTGGTGTCTTCCTGACCGCTGGACTGCCGTCACTACAACGTGACATCTGGTGGAGGTGCTGGGTAGCCTTCCATGTTCCCGACACCCCCTACAAGTCGTGACGCAAGCCCTCTGAGTCATCTACCGCACGACCTGAGTCCAGTCCACCGCGGAAGCCGACGCCTGCAAGGGGACGCACCAGAGTTCGGGGTTCTGCCGGACCCTACCCGGAACAGAAAGCCAGCAGAAACGTCCACCATGAGCTTGCCCCAAACGATGACTCCAATCATTCTTCAGCAGCCCCGAGTGCCACCAACCTTCGACGCTTCGCCTGGCGCCGACCCCGAAGAATGGCTGGAACAGTTAGACCGTGTGGCTGTCTTCAACAACTGGGATGATGCTACGAAACTTAGGTACGTCTTCTTCGCCTTGGAGGGACCAGCAAGGATCTGGTTTGAGAATGAGGAAGCTAGCCTCACGAACTGGGAAACCTTCAAGGCGCAGCTTCTGAAGGTCTTCACGAACGTCGTGCGAAAGGAGAGAGCCCAGCAGCTGCTGTAGTCTCGCAGGCAACATCCAAACGAGACCGTTGCAATGTACACTGAGGAGATGAAGCTTCTCTTCCGGCGTGCCGACGCAGACATGAAAGAAGAAGAAAAATTAAAGCTTCTTATGCGAGGAGTCAAAGAGCAACTCTTTGCCGGCCTCGTCCGCTACCCACCGAAAACCGTCGCGGAATTTGTAGAAGAGGCAACCACGATGGAAAAAACTCTTGATGCCCGACCCCGCCAGTATGACTGCTAGCAGCGCGTTTTTTCAGCAAGCTTCCTGGACAACGCTAACAGCAATGACCTGCGGGAGGTTATACGTCAAGTTGTGCGTGAAGAGCTCCGACGATTGCTGCCAACGGGAACGCAGCCGCAGCTTACTTCGCTCAATGACGTCATCCGGGGCGAAGTTCAGCAGGCCTTGGGTGTGACGCCATCATCCACGCAGCCTCTGCAGCCCCCAGTCATAACTTACGCCGCAGCAGTGCGCCGTCCTGCACCTCGACGACGGGACCCAAGCCCCTATCGCTCACAGTAAGCTGCGTTGGACCGCTGCCCTCTCGCTCCAACCCGCCCGTTCTACGAGCGCCGCACACAGACGAGGAAATGCGACGAGTGGAGAACTCCCGACCAGCGCCGTCCACTATGCTTCCACTGTGGCGAAGCCGGTCACGTCCTCCGGCACTGCCCATACAGAAGACTGGGCATCCGAGGGTTTTCTTACGACGCTCCACGACCCCGACCCGGCCAGCGACCAGCCGAAATCGAGAAGTTTTTGCGTCGGGACGGATGCTCATCACCGAGCCGCCTATCACGTTCCCCGTCGCCATCTTCACCGCGCTTTGTATCTCCTAGCCGAGGTTACGCGATGCGTGGACGCTCCCCCAGCCCCCGAAGGTTAAACTAAATAAAGCAGCCTCTGGAGGTGAGGTTGCTTCTAAGCGCAAGGACCAAGATCCTCCATCAACGAAAACACAAGACTATGCCTCAACTACGACGACCCCTACGACGACGACGACACCTACGACGACGACGACCCCTACGACAACGACGACCCTACGACAACGACGACCCCTACGACAACGACGACCCCTACGACGACGACGACCCCTACGACGACGACGACCCCTACGACGACGACGATCCCTACGACGACGACGATCCCTACGACGACGACGACAACTACGACTACGACGACAAATACGACAAAAACTACGACAACACCGACGACGACGACGACGACGACGACGACACGGCCAGACTTGAAGCTTTTACCGCTGTCCTTACACCTTATTAGGAACGCTAAAGGACTCGAAGTTCTTGAAACATTCTCCGCGTTGATTTTCATTTTAAAGCATCGAGACGATGCTTCTTTGGGAGGGGGGCGGTAATGCCACGTATCATTGTAGTGTCCGTTCGTTCGCGCAAGGCCGCAGGAAAGTGGTGCTATTTTTTTCTTGACGCGAGAAGCGACCGGTCTAATCTCGAATGTTCGCAGCCATGAACAGCTGCATCTACGTGTTTCCAGATTACTCTAGACGATCTCGACCTGTTATCTCGAAGTTTCCTTGCCGACTTTAAATTGAACGATGCCGTGAGCAGCGGGCATTCGTAGATCGACGATTGACGAGCACGCTTGTTGCTTACGCCGCCACCGAGTGATTCAGTTCTTTTGCGGGCGCAAGTCAGCCCAAATAAAGCGCTTCGTTTGCAAGTATTTCTGGTGTCTTCCTGACCGCTGGACTGCCGTCACTACAACGTGACAATATAGTGACCTGATGCAGCTGCCGTTCCCTGGACACGGCAGAGACAACAAAGAGCTATTTAGCTCAATACAAACACTTTAAGAATTCACAATTCCGCAAATGCAGTAATATGTATCAACATCTTATCTGCAACTGAAACATGTATAATAAGTACAAAATAATATTTAACATGAAAAATACAGTCCAGCACAAGAAGCACTGAAAACATGGCAAAGCCAAGGCAGGTATGTACAGAGGTGTACATGGCGAACAGAAAAGAAAAAAGCATTACAATATTTAACATGAAAAATACAGTCCAGCACAAGAAGCACTGAAAACATGGCAAAGCCAAGGCAAGTATGTACAGAGGTGTACATGGCGAACAGAAAAGAAAACAAGCATTACATAAGGCGAAAACGCGGTCCCCAATACAAAGTATCTGTTGGCACGAAGGCGAGCGATCAGAAGAATTGCGTATGCCAAATCGGTTAAGCAAAGCAGGCAGAGGGTAAATTAGTTTTGCACATCTGTAATTAGTGCTAGGAAGTGGGACATAGACTTCATAATGAAGAGCTTGATGGCTGTGTGTATTTTCACGCAAGTTGATGGTTCCGTTTAGGAACAGAACTCGACGTTCTGGAATTGATTTGTGCAGTTGGAGGAGGCTGAACTCATAAAATTATGTATGTATCTATTTGTCGCTAAAATTCAGGGGGCACTTTGACTGTCTAAAGTGGGTAGAGGCGGAAGCGTTTTCCGCACCACCTTCGCTGTTTCTGTGGCACCGGTGGCGTCACATATAATTGAGTACTAATTACTAAGTGATGACAAATCACTAATTAACGGTTAATTACTGATTAATGCCTGAATACTAATTAACTGCTAATTAATGAGGCTTCAGCTTCGCCTATAGGAGTGGAACGCGACAGCGCGTTGTAGCGCTGCCAGGGAGTCAACGGAACACCACCCGTTCAGCGCGATGCCTTGCCCTTTGAACGCAACGCTTTTTGAGGAAAGGAAATGGCGCAGTAATTCCCTGTCATCTCGGTGGACACCTGAACCGCACCGTAGAGGAAGGGAGGAAGTGGGAGTGAAAGAAGACAGATAAAGAGGAGCCGTAATGAAGGAAATGAAAATTGTATTTGAGGAAAGGAAATTACGCAGTAACTGTCTCACAAAATTCAGGGGGGCACTTTTTTGACCAAAAGTGTGGTCACTGATGCCCCTAAGAGTGGAACGCGACAGCGTCTTGCAACGCTGCCAAGGAGTCCATAGAACGCCATCGCCCATTCGGTTCTACGCCTCGCTCGTCAGTAAATTGGTTTTTGATGAAAGGAAATGTATCTGGCTCTCATTTGTCCGTGGACACCTAAACCTCGCGGGAAGGGAATGGAGGAGTATGGGAGTGAGTGAAGACACCGTATTCACTAGACGCGCCTTTGTTCATTCCAAACCATCGAGCAGGCATGGCGGAGTGGGTAGCATGCTCGTCTCTCACGCCGAAGACCGGGGTTCGATTCCTGAGCTCAACCAATTTCTTAATCGGATTTATTTATTTATATGGCCTCAGTAGTAAAGCTAATTAGGCTAATTGGGTAATTAAGCAATTAACTAAGCTCAGTCCCACTTGGAGCATCACTATACGATCCCTTCAATTGGTTGCATGGTTACTAGCCAAAGTACAATTGGCCCGGTTTGAAATTCGCGCACTGTGACGTCACGACCGTTTCCACCAATTGAAAAGCGTGACATTTTCTGTCGACAACTGCTGCTTACAACGATGAGACATTAAAGGCTTCCGCCTTAAAAGTTCCTTGGGCAAAGCATCCTGGGTCTTACATGCACCAGTGGTAGCAGCACCTGCCATCGCGAGGAAATGGTCCACCGCTTAACCGCTCCACCCCTGCACCAGGTGTGGTATGAGTACACCGAGAGATTTATGAATGTCAAGTAGAGATTTGCCAATTTCGCATATATTGGCATTAACCAACTAACGCTATTCGATACACCTTTAAGGCGAAGCTTAGTACTTTTGTCCGTGGATTTTTTTATTTTGCTCGCCGATTTTTTCTCCGTGCCTTTACGATTTATAAAGCCTGATTACCAAGCAGGGAAAAATTAAAGCTTATAGTGAAAGTATTAACGAATATAGAAGTATGTTGTCAAAATAGGACATCAAGGCATGGGGGTGTAAAATTGAAAATTGGCTGAGGCTTAGCTAAGGTTAAGCCTAGTCAGATGCGAAGCATATTGATGGCTAGGCTTGGTAATACATGGCTTCCCTTGGTTGAATACTTGGTCATTTTAATACAACCACTAGAAGCTTTCGTCGTGGGGGAAGACAACGGCATGGCTACAGCGGAACGCCGACTAACCCCGAGACGCGCGTTGGGTGAGCGCGTGGATTGCCACGGAAGCCGCGTCCGCCTGCCCGGTGGAGCGAGCGTTTCACCTACACCGAGTGTGAACGCGCGTTCGAAATGCGCGGGAATGCCGCTCGAGGACATTCCGGCGTCTGTGCGATGGCATCGTTCTCCCTCTCCCAGCGCGTGACGGCGATCTGTCGTGACGTCATCGTGTCACGTGGTGTGGCATCATCGTGTCGCGCAATTTGGAGGCGCACAACCACAGCGACGGCGCGAGGTGGGCCCCCGTTTCTCTACTGTCGTGACGTCATCGTGTCACGTGGTGTGACGTCATGTATCACGTGATTTGGAGGCGCATAACCTCGGTGAAGGGCTGAAGTGGTAGCTAAAGTAGTATGCTTCGCATAAAAGCAACCGCTTTCATTATCGCAATTCACACGGACGAAGTGAACGAAAAAGCGTTTTATTTTTAATATAAGAAAACTCTAAACCAGCACTTTTTATTTTTTAGGGAAGAGAACCATCTTGTATGTGCCACAAAAGATGCCGCTCTCTCCTGTTCACATTGCCTTAGGTACCATTTCTCGTCGTTCTTGTCGCAGAGAGGCAAGTGTTCCAGCTGATATGTTCCTTGACAATACACATCTTAGA
Source organism: Amblyomma mixtum (assembly GCF_055824585.1). Classification (NCBI taxonomy): domain Eukaryota; kingdom Metazoa; phylum Arthropoda; class Arachnida; order Ixodida; family Ixodidae; genus Amblyomma; species Amblyomma mixtum. Next base: position 157,866,350 of record NC_143012.1, read on the forward strand.
AACTTACATGGCCTTCTTGGAAAGAGACTATACACAAGATCACGCACATCTACAATGCCCTCTTCTATAGGGGTTCATACAGCGCAGAGGTAGCGCTCATAGCGAGCCCTTCGCGTGGGAGTGCCGAGCAGGCACACAGCAAAACGCATCGGGCTGTCGCCTCTTTTCTATCCAGATGTTTACAATGGACGAGTTTATAAAATGGAAGACAATCTGCCTGGTCTCTATCTTCATTAAAAGCATTTTCAAAGGCTAAAAGTAATTCTATCTCATTCATAGTCCTATGTAGCACGGATATCTCTCATCCTCATCATCAGCCTGACTACGCACACTGCAGTACAAAGGCCTCTCCCATGTCTATCCAATTAACCCTGTCCTTCGCCAGTTGCGGCCACCATATTTCGGCAAATTTCTTAATCTCATCCACCCATCCAACATTCTGCCGCCCCTGATACGTATGCCGTCTCTTGGAATCCGCTCCGTTAACCTTAAGGACCAGCGATTATCTGGCCTTCGCATTGCATGCCCTGCCCAAGCCCACTTCTTCCTCTCAATTTCAACTAGGATATCATTAACACGCGTTTCTTTCGTCACCCACTCTGCCTGCTTGCGGTCTTCCAACCTTACACCTATAATTTTTTTTCCCATAGCTCGCTGCGCTGTCCTGAAGTTGAACCCTTTTTGTTGGCCTGCTTGTTTCTGCCGCATAGGTAAGTACCGGCAAGATACAGGTGTTACAGGGATATTGGTAAAATGCTATTCATAATCTGAGAGAACCTGCCATATGCGCTCCACCCCATTCATCTTCTTTTAGCTATCTCGCTCACGTGATTAGGATCACTACCGCTGCCCTAAGTACATGTATTGGCTTACCATTTCCAGCACCTTGCTACCAATTGTAATCTGCTGTTAGCTTGCAAGTATGTTGAACATTACTTTGGTTTTCTGCATGTGAATTTTTGACCCATCGTTCTGCTCTGCCTGCCTAATTCATTGATCATGCTTTACAGTTGATGTCCTCAGTGACCTAGCTAGGCAATATCATCAGCGAGTCGCAGATTACTTAGGTGTTCTGCATTAACTCTTATCCCCAGCTGTTCCCATTTCAAGCCCCGGAATACCTCCTGTAAACAGGCAGTGAATAGAATAGGCGAGATCGTGTCTCCCTGCCGGACACCTTTCTTTATTGGAATTTTATTGCTGACTTTATGGAGAACTATGGTAGCTGTGCAATCGTTATAAATATCTTCCAATATTTTCACATAACACTCTTCTACACCCTGATTCCGCAATGCCTGCATGACTGCTGATGTTTCTACTGAGTCGAATGCTTTCTCGTAATCAATGAACGCTACATATAGGTGCTGGTTATATTCTGCGCATTTCTCTATCACCTGACTGATAGCGTGAATATGGTCTATTGTCGAGTATCCTATACGAGAACCTGCCTAGTCATTTGGTTGATTGAAGATTAAGGTTGTCCTGACCCTATTAGCGATTACCTTAGTAAATGCCTTGTAGGAAACAGACAATACGCTGCTCGGTCTGTAATTCTTCATGTCCTTGACGTCTCCTTTCTTGTGAATTAAGATAATGTTAGCGTTTTCTCAAGCATTAGGTACGCTCGAGGTAACAAGGCATTCCGTATACAGGGTGGATAGTTTTTCGAGCACAATCTCTCCTCCATCCTTCAACAAATCTGCTGTCATATGATCCTCACCAGCTGCTTTACCCTTTGCATTGCTCCTATGGCTTTCTTTACTTCCTCCTTCGTTAGTGGCGGGATGACTCATTGCTCTGCTACACAGCCTCTCTCAGTAACATTCTCATTTCAATCGCTGCTGTATAGATTTGTGTAAAACTCCTCGGCTACTTTAACTATCTCATCCATATTGCTAATTACATTGTCCTCTTTGTCTCTTATCGCATACATCTGGTTTCTGCTTATGCCTAGTTTTCTCTTCACTGCTTTTAGGCTACCTCCGCTCTTTAGAGCACGGTCGACTTTCTCCATGTTAAACTTCTTGATGTCGGCTACCTTGCGCTTATTTATTAGTCTCGACAGCTCTACGGCTTCTATTCTGTCTGTGGAGTTAAACGTCCTCATGCTTTGCCGTCTCGGTCATGGGCAACGAAAATCCTCTTCATGAGCGCACCGAATACGCGCTGAAGAAAAGCAGCCGAGCAAGCTGCATCGCTCCCAGCGTTGAGGTAGCGCCACACGTGCTGCACGAGTGGCGGTGCAAGAGTTATAATTATAGATTCCCTGGTCGCTTCATGCAGCTCGCTGTTGATGCTCACAACAGAGAGGTAAAAACAAGGGAATAAAAGCGCAAGGTTAGGGGCTTATTTCAGCTCATGCTTGCTACTTTCCGGTTGATGTTAGCCAACATACGCCTTGTCACTGCCTGCTTGGATCCCAACATTCACCTTTTATAAGACAGCAAAAATTTCAGTTTTCTAAATCATCAAAAAGTAATTAAAGATTTCGTCTAATTGCCACAAAGAATATTCCGCTCAGCAGACCAACAAACTCATAAATGCAGGTGCATCTGCAACAAGACTAGTCAGATGTCGTGTTAAAAAGGTTACCCATCATCACTAAACGGCCACTGCTGGGAATGGCTGAGCCCTGGTGGCGTCAAAATCACACTTCTTAAAAACCTATTGCAGCAAAGCCTCTTCGCATTAAATAATATTTGCGACACAGAAGTGGCTCGGAAATGCGTTTCACAAGATATTAATGAGTATGAGCCGAACAGAAAATGAATATTCATCGAGATATAAATCTACAAAATTTCTATACCTCGTCTTATTCTTCCATGCCTACTGTGCTGCTGCTGCTGCATCCCTTCACCGTACAGCCCACTGTACAGGCGAGCCCCTAACCAAAACCGAAGAGAAAACCGAAGTGATAGCGCATGTGTCTGGCATCTGGCCTAATCATACTCAATCGTCCATAATATTTTTCTCTGAAATTGTATGTATTAAAGTGATGCAATGTTCTCTATAAATGATCTGTTTACATAACAGTAGAAAAACAGTTCCAAATTAACATGGTATCCATTACGACACACCTAAGCAACCAAACACTCTAAAAGATGCGTATGAAGTAAATATCACTAGTACATCGTAAGACAACAGAGCCATTCAATGAAGTACTAGAAAAAAGGCAATTAAAAGCACATTACATAGAGCGAGTGCCACTACGGTTTAAAATCGGTCTTGGCATACATTTCCCTTGGATGAAGAATCTTTTTATTGAAGTGATCTCTTGCAGAAACAGCAGATTCACAATGTCGGTCCATCGCGCGTGTTTTCCAGAGGCTGTGTAGCACTACTAGGACGAACATGTTCAAGCGTTCATCAACAAATGGAAGTGGAGTGAGATATCATCCAGAATACGGTGTCAAATTAAGCTTTTTTTTCAATCGAAGCTAAGATTATTATGTAGGTGATGTGAGGTGCGCATTGGGCGTGTAAGTTGACGCACTGCATGATATTCCAGAAGAGTATTGAATCTTTGTAATTGGTGAAATAACGTTCATCTTCGCTGGTGCATCACAAGGCATTTAATTTGATGCCGCGGCTCAACATGTATTACGTGTTTCAAGCAAGCCTCGGCGCAATCCGTGCGCGGAAGACTATCGCCGGCAAGTCCTCTCCGCTTACACTGTGCCACATGTGCTGCCCCTCTGCTATTAGCGTGTCCTGACACGATTTAATGGGACCAGATGCTGAATAACCGGGGAGATTTACCAGAACAACACCATTGGCATCAAGCTGCAATAGTCACGGGCCGTTCCACTCAATCATCCAGGCTGCCTTGCAGTAGTAAGGTTACAGAGTTTCGAATGTGTACAACGTGTGTTCGCTCAAGCGTGCCATAACTCCCCACTGGGCAAACGTAAATCACAGCGAAACAGAGTGATAGTGCCGTTATTATTGCCCCCTCGCCGATATGAAGTAGTGTGGGCAGATAAAAAAGAAATAAGGTCAGTATTACGCGTGACAACAGCCTGAACTGGCAGCTCCTCAGAAAAATACACCACCAGTAATCTTATTGCTCGGTAGCACTGATATGAGTGGAAAGTAGCACGACGCGAGAGGCACTATGCGTTTGGAATTCCCTCACAGGTCATGAAACGTGGGTTACATGTATCCCTCGACATGGAAGTTTGCAGCCCTCTCCGCGAAGTTTAGCACTAACTTTTAACAAATAGGCTTTCTAAGATAGTACACGGCTCTTCCGGCATTGTAAACCAGTCTTCACTGACACAAGAAACAAAGGCAAATCAGATTACCTAATAAGTTGGCTAAACCACTTTGTAATAATTAACTTTTTACTGGTACAGCTTGGTTCCTGGTTGCAAGCAGACATTTGTAGGTGTCAACTACCAATCACTAATTCGTAACCAGACAGCTATGTATAATAGTGAAACAATGGCTGTCATTTACCCGAGGAAATATTTATTCCGTCGGCAAGGGTTTTTTTGGCACTTCGAGCACAAAGAACAGATCGGCGTTCACAGGTAGTCAGCGGTTCTAGCAGCACTAACCAATTCGTCGTTACAATGGCCCCCGGGAAAAAGGGAGCCATCCTGACGACTGAAAGTGTCGTGCACATCACGGGCGCATGGAAAGGCTTCAGGCGGCTAATATTAACGGTTTCCCGGGCCCGACGGCCGTTGTCAGAGGAGGGGGTCAATGGTTCCACGACGTAGTTCTCGGGGGAACTCTGTTATAAAACAAGGCAAGGGCCGTGTTACTTGGAGAGGAACTTGGATGACAGGCCAGGAGTGCCAGAAGGGACCAATAGCCAAACAAGGGAGCCGGCAGGTAGGCGGTTGAAGGGTTGACCAGAATCGCAGCACTCTTTCTATCTATGTTGACCGTGGCACGTGAGAGGTAGGGCTGATTGGCGGCATTCTTCGGCATACTGGGCGATTTCAGAAGCAGGCGAGCAGTTGAGGCATCAGGGTAGTAGGGGAGAATAGTGGCAAGGAGGCAAGTAGGTTCGCGTCAGTAAAGGACGAAGGATGGCTAAAACTGAGTGGTAGACTTGACGGCGGTATTATAGGCGTATGTTACAAACAGTAGTACGAGGCCTCAGTTAGAGTGGTCTGGAGTGGCATACATCCTGCTCATGTCACCGAGCGTCCGAGTAAACCTTTCGCTCAGCGGATTCGTCTGAGGATGGTACGCTGAGCTTGCTCTGTGAACTACGCAGCATTCTGCGAGGAGCGCCTCGACCAAATCTGATAAAATTACTCGTTGTTTAGCTCCTGTTAAACCTAATAAGACGCGATAGCTTCATATTTTAAGCTTAGTAAACCTCTCTATTCAGCAAAATTAAAACTGATAGTGACTGCACGGCGACCTTGGCTCTTTGCCACAAACCCCCGCCTTTACGGTCAACAGAGGCGCGGGATCCCCTTTACGGTTACCCGTCGTCCCTCTATGAAGTTTGAGCATACAGTTAAAAGTTAGGCCGGTAAACCCGTGAAGCCCGTGTGTCGGTGTGGGACTGAGGAATAAGTTCACAGTAAGTCACCGTTCTTCCAAACAATTGAATATTTACAACTGGTAGTCCAAATTACACTGCATAATAATCGAACAAACAAAAAAACCCGGCAGTGAACAAACACTGCGGTAAAAGAAGAATATAACGAAAATGAACACAACGCACAATACTAGCCAGATCAAGGTTTAAACACAGGCGAAAACAATGTTGAATTAAACGACAGTCTTTTGCAAAAAAAAAGGAGTTCTCACAGTTTTCTTGTTCGATGGAGCGTCGTAGTTGCAGAGTTCAGTAGCGGCGGTCGTGCCAGAGGAGGAAGAACGAGTAGTTGATCGCGGGCTCGGCGAAAAAAAGAAAATAACACTTTCCCCGAGAGAACGGCCGTTTGAGTGACCGGAGAGACTGCATCTCCCCAGAGCACACTGCCAGGGCGGGCGGCGGTCTCCCCTTTTATTCCCTCTCCGGGTCGAGCGGCGCCCCATCGTCCGGACGCGCGCCGTCCGGTCGCTGCCCCGGAGAATCATGTCGAGGCATGCTCGGAGGGGCGGTGACATCCCGTAATTTCCGCGGTTCTGAGGAGCTGGGAGATCCCGTAACTTCCGCTCTACAAGAGAGACAGCTTGTGACACTGCCCCCCACTGAAGAATATTGTCTCTGAATATTCTAGCCGTCCGCAAGCGCCGAATCTTGGTGACGACGTGACTGTTACCCACAGAGGGGTGCAAGGAGTTGGGTCTATCTGATGCACTTAGGATCGTTCGCTACTCATCAGGGTTCATGACGCGCACGCACCACGTATGCACCAATCAGAACCCGCACAGCACCACAACACTCTAGTTCGGCATCCATGTCCTGAGCACATTCCACAAGTCACTGTTAATCTAAACAATCAGGCAAGCACAAATATACAAGGACATCATGTACGATTTCATCACACCAATCAAAACACACTGCATCTAGGCAGTAGTGCCAACTGAACACTTATTCCAGCCGGCTCATGTAATCTGCGCCCATGTTCTCGCTGCCCTTAATATACTCGACGCGGAAGTTGTATTCCTGAAGCTTAATACTTCAGCAGAGAACGCGGCTGTTCGCGGACTTTGTTCCTTTTATAAACTCTAGAGGCTGGTGGTATGTTTGAACGAGAAACCTTCTTCTCTCCGCTGGCCAGTCTGTGGGAAATATTTACAACCTTGATAGACTGTGTCTGGGAGGGCTTAGGAAGCTCTATCTCTCCACCGTCTGTGTCTTCCTCTGCCGAAATTACTGCACCGACGGCGGCCACAATGGTGTCGTTTTTCCTTTGCTTGTGTTTCTTCAGCATGTCGATATGGAATATTTTGGGGGCCATTACCCAAATCAACTTCATAGTCGACACCACCCCGGCGGCTGATGACCGAAAAGGGTCCCTTCCATTGCAAGGGTCCAGTAAAGTTGTGCCGGTGGTGTTGGTCCAGTGGTTTCCAGCAACTGGATGCACCGCTTGAAGGGCTTCTCGATGAAGTGACTTCCAGGCGAAGCGATTCACGGAGAAACGAAGAACTTTTATACAGGCTATTTACAGATGGGTACAAGATTCAGTACGGCCAAACTATCCGCGGCCGGCCTAGCCGACCGCCTTCACAGAGGCGAGGGACACCACGTCCCAACAGTCGAACTGGCACGCCTTGCACAAGCTCTCTACGGCCGCTACCTCCGCGCTCGGCCCGACCGAGCGCCTGACAGCTACGAGTAGCCAGAGCCAAAAGCCCTCGGGCGCGGGTCTCTTCACGAGTTCCCCGATCCCGCGCCCCTTTCCACACGCAAAATTGAACTCTGTTACCGCTTCCCGCCTGACATCAGTTTTCACGAATGGGAAAGCTCAGAACTGATGTCAGGGTTTTTTCCTCACCCCGAAATTCCTCCCTACGTGGTTGCGCAATCCTCCGCCAAGTGGACCGGATGCGCGCTAGACATCTGGAGCCAACGGACACTTTCGGTTCCTAACCGGGCTGGCCTAGTATACCGCACGTCGCGTAACGCGACGAAACCGAGACCGTTCTCGCTTGTTTATGGCCGACGTCTTCTCCCCCCGGGAGGCAGGATTCCGGGAAGATGGGGGACAGGAGCCCAAGGTCGATGTAGGCAGAGAGCCCCGCCATCTGGAGTGGCAAGGGAAAACGCAAGAACGAACGGGGAGACCAACCGGAGAGCATGGGCGTTCGAGTCGCTCCTCCCCTTCCAACGGCACGCACTAAAACAAAACAAAACGAAACAAAACGGGACGTGCAGCCTAAGCCACTGCCCTCTCGCGGAATGTTCGTAACACATGTACAAAAAGAGGCGGCAGCGTGCCGTACCCTACACCTTCCCCCCAAGACTCGGCTAATCTATTAAGAGATAAGCCGAGGCAACAAACAACAAAAAGGGTTCGGCAAGTATAGCAGTTCAGTACATCGGGACGAGTAAGCTGCAGGAGCCGGTGGGCCAGCATGCCGCGGCCTTTCGTCATACACTTCACAGATACACGCTAGAGAGTCCCCTAAACAAACACACACAGAAAACTACCACTTTCGCTGGGTTGGATCAGGGTGTGTCTCTTAAGTCCAACGGGTGAGTGTGCACTGTTCCCTGGTCCAGTTTCCCAGCGGTCACTGCGGGACGTCAGCCATTGTACTATTCCAACAAGCGTTGGGGATCCTAGACAAGGCATCCGCGTTACCGTGGTCGACTCCCCTGCGATGCTGAATGTTAATATTGTAGCGTTGGAGCGCCAGAGCCCAGCGCGTAAGCTTTGCACTTTGGGGCACGCTGCTTCTAAGAAATGAGAGCGGATTGTAGTCAGTGATGGCTGTCACGGTGGCGGCAAACACCTACGTCTCAAACTTATTTAATGCCCAGAATAACCCGAATTCCTCCCTCTCGATTGCAGCCCCCCGCATTTGCAACGGTGTGGCTGGAGAAGGCTCTCGGCGCCTGAGTGCCGTGGCCAGAAAGCTGCACTAAACATGTGCGCACTGCTACTGCCAACGCGTCTGTAAAAAGCAGATACGGCTTTCGCGGGTCCAGAATGGTCAGTGAAATCGCCTCGCGCAGAGCTTTCCTTACGGCATTCAAACATTTCGTAGCAGGCAAACGTAGTTAAGGGTGGACTGGCCCCGGCCAACGCGACCGACGATTTCTGCGGTGTCCTCCCGGGTCGAACACCCGCACTTGCCGTTTACGACCGAACATCCCTGCGGCACCGGCAGTGCGCGCAGTGACGATATTCCCCTTTCGCAGCGCTGTTTTTGCTTCAATTGTGACACCGGCCGTCAGCGCACTCAGGCTGCGGGTTGTCACTCTAGACGCACTTTTGTGCGCTGAGGGCCCTCTCACGCACGGCATTCTCTGCTTAAAGTGTGCCGGTATTCCTTTGTTCTGGCCACTGTGACTGACGCAATCCCTGTCACTACTACTGCACTTCCTTTCATCTGGTAATCGCTCTGCTGCCTTATTGTCTGTACCTGCATTAGCTGTCTCAGAATAAGCTCTCACCAGCTGCGACACGGGTTCCTCGTGCGCCACCGCTGCTACTGAGGTCGCTGTTTGAACCGCGTCATCGCTGCAACACACCTGATGCACTGTTTCCGCGTCGGTGGGCAACGAGAGTTCCCACGGGACACCAGCGCCTGTCCAGCCACCCGTGTCCTCATGCTCATGCGGTTCAGCGCAAATGTCTTCCACGCGCTCACGCGCGTCGGCTACCTGGCCACTTTCGACAACATCTTGCATGTCACCCAGCACGCTCTCGGAGCTCATTTCAGTGCAGGCAGGCCGGGATTGCTGTTCTCTTTCAACCTGGATGTCTGACTCAGCTACATCCGGCAACTCTGCGTCAACACTCTCTGAAGCACTTGACGGGACGCGCCATTCCACTCGCACGCTCTCAATTTCAACCGGCTTCATGCCGTCGCGACCAGCCGGCTCATCTGCAGCCTTGCTCTGCGCCTTACTAACCTCTCTATCTGAAGGGGATGATCGGCTCCGAGTTCGCTCAAGTTCATTACTGTCAGCCATCCGCTGGGGTAGGGTTTCGCATTCGAACGCCAAGACTGGCTCGGCGCCTTCGTCTGGCCCTGATTCATCCGGTCTGTCTTCACCTGGCGGCGACAGAGTTCGAACCGCCTGCACGAGACCTTCGCTGTCCGATTTGCGCGTGTCGTGCAGCTGTTCCCATGCGTCTGCCGAGATTAGACAATCGGCGTGCGTGAGCTTGTCAGTGAGCGCACACGTCACCGGTGTCGCATCGTTCACGTTTTCAATTAAGGAAGCACCACGATACAGCTTCAACGGAACAACTGCCAGCTTCGCCTCTACTTTTTCTCCGCAGGCGGAGATGAGATCGATTGTCCCATTTGGGGATACAAACTCCTCAGGTACAAGGCTTTCGCGCACTACGGTGATATCTGCGCCGGTGTCCACAATGGCGCTGATAACTGCTTCCCGACAGCTGATTTTAACGTCCCTGAGCGTTGGACGCGTGGTTTCCATGGCATGGGTGGACACACGTGCCGTTAGCTTATCCTCGTGCGGCGGATGCTCTCGTTTGTCAGCTGGGTTCTCACGATCAAATGGGGCAGTTCGCAACAATGTGCCGCCAGCTCCCGCATCGGAAACAGCCACCCGATCGCGATGCCTTTCTCTTTTCTCCTCCTGGCCTGACTGCAGCCCTTATGTCTCCTCGCTCTGCCCCAGGCTTCTGCACAGGTGGGGACGCAGTCCTTGGTTTTGGGCGGTTGTAAAAACCCTTAAAGCTGTCGGCTTTCCTCTGTGCGCTTCCCTTCCCGGCGGCTTCCTCGTACGTCTGTAGCAATGCGGCTATCTCATCCGCTTTCAGCCATTTCTCACCCTCGCGCAGCTTGACATATTTGAGAGCTTCTTCTGATAGCCCCTCCTTGAGCTGGTCGGCGACCAGAAGCTTCACAAGTCTGTCAAAAGTCGACACGCCCCGAGACTTTAAATAAAAATTTAAATAACTCTGGACGCGTGTGACAAAACCCTTCCAAGTCTCTTCGCGCCTCTTGGTTGCCCCTGAAAACCGCCTTTGGTACTCTGCGGCTGAACGTTTTAACTCGTCTAGGTCCACCGTCTTCAACTTATCGTAGTCCCTGTGCTGTTCTGCGGTGAACCGAGTCGATAAGTAGGTCACCCGCTCGGCCAGCACCGGGAACACAAGCTGCGCCCAGTGTTCCTTCGGAACGTTGTAAGCCCTAAGCGAGCATTCCACTTATTCGAACCAGACGGGCACTTCACCGTCTGCAGGCAATTTGGGGAACGCGCCGGCGAGTAGCTTAGCGTACTGTCTCAACCGTTCGTCTTCGGAAGGCGCAGCATTCTGGCTTCGAGCACGAATGATTTGCATTTCAAGCTCTAAGGCTTTTATCTTTTTTCGTACAATTCTAGCTCTTTATCAATGTTTTGGCTACGCCGTGGCCTGGACACCTCATTGCTGCCCTTGTCACCACCGTCCCCACTGTCACCACTGTCACTATCGCTGTTCATTGTGGATGCCTTGTCGGGGTTAAGGTGCCCAAATCGGGTTATCATTAACTACGCCCGCCGTAGTCAAACAGTGACCGCCAAGAAAAAGGAACCAGGGAACTCACTCGGAGCTGCTGGCAGTGTCCTTTTTTCGGGCAAGAATGGAGTCGACCTCTTAAGGTGCCGATTGAAGCCGCTATCTGCTGCCGTTGCTCGGGGATGCCACTTGGCGTCCGCTGAAGGTCGTGTCCGCTTCAATTTCCCAATTGCCGCCGTTGCTCACGGATGCCAGCCTGTGTCCGCTGAAGGCCTTGTCTTCGGCGTTTCACGCCCGATGCTCCTCGCACCTTCGTACCCTTAGCCTGTCGTCCACTCGGTATCTCGTCTTGGATACCGAACTTCGTCCTCTCCTGGGGGCCTCTGCAGTGCACCAATCCTGTCGACTGCGCCAGTAAAGTTGTGCCGGTGGTGTTGGTCCGGTGGTTTCCAGCAACTGGATGCACCGCTTGAAGGGCTTCTCGATGAAGTGACTTCCAGGCGAAGTGATTCACGGAGAAACGAAGAACTTTTATACAGGCTATTTACAGATGGGTACAAGGTTCAGTACGGCCAAACTATCCGCGGCCGGCCTAGCCGACCGCCTTCACAGAGGCGAGGGACACCACGTCCCTACAGTCGAAGTGGCGCGCCTTGCACCAGCTCTCAACGGCCGCTACCTCCGAGCTCGGCCCGACCGAGCGCCTGACAGCTACGAGTAGCCAGAGCCAAAAGCCCTCGGGCGCGGGTCTCTTCACGAGTTCCCCGGTCCCGCGCCCTTTCCACACGCAAAATTGAACTGTGTTACCGCTTCCCGCCTGACATCAGTTTTAACGAATGGGAAAGCTCAGAACTGATGTGAGGGTTTATCCCTCACCCCAAAATTCCTCCCTACGTGGTTGCGCAATCCTCCGCCAAGTGGACCGGATGCGCGCTAGACATCTGGAGCCAACGGACACTTTCGCTTCCTAACCGGGCTGGCCTAGTATACCGCACGTCGCGTAACGCGACGAAACCGAGACCGTTCTCGCTTGTTTATGGCCGGTGTCTTCTCCCCCCGGGAGGCAGGATTCCGGGAAGATGGGGGACAGGAGCCCAAGGTCGATGTCGGTAGAGCGCCCCGCCATCTGGAGTGGCAAGGGAAAACGCAAGAACGAACGGGGAGACCAACCGGAGAGCATGGGCGTTCGAGCCGCTCCTCCCCTTCCAACGGCACGCACTAAACCAAAAGAAAACGAAACAAAACGGGACGTGCAGCCTAAGCCACTGCCCTCTCGCGGAATATTTGTAACACATGTACAAAAAGAGGCGGCAGCGTGCCGAACCCCGGTTTGAGGGAGCGTTTTCGGCTCTTGAGGTTGTAGTAGCGGCTGTAACGCTCTCCTGCGCGCTCCAGCTCTTCGTGGGCGAGTTTACAGGTATTCTCCAGTCTGTTCCGCAGAGCAAGGACGTACTCGTATGTAGTTCGAAGCTCGCTAGGGGTGGTTGCATCAGTCCAAAGCTCTCTAAGTGCAGCAAGAGGCCCACGCATGTTTCGCCCATATAAGAGTTCGAATGGGGAAAAGCCGAGGCTTTATTGGGGTATTTCCCTGTATGCGAACAGGAGTCGAGCCAGGTAGCGATCCCAATCGGTCGACCTCTCCTGGCACATGCGCTTTAGCATCTGTTTAAGCGTGCCGTTAAACCGTTCGACTAGGCCATTCGCTATCGGGTGGTAGGGAGAGGTATGCAGCTGTTTTACCGACAAGAACCGGCTAACCTCTTTCATTCTTTCGGACGTAAAATTAGTGCCCCTGTCACTGAGGACCTCTCTAGGCTCTCCAAGACGGGAAAACATTTCGACTAGCGATTCGGCTACCATTTCGGTCTTGTGGGATATACAGATATCCCTCGCCGCCCCGCGCCGAGTCACGCGACGAAGCGCCCGCCGCCGGGCGTGGGGAGAGGGAGGCACGCGGCCACTCTCCTCACCCCCAGCTCGGACGTGACATCACGCCTACGCCCTGGCGCCTTAGGGACGGGGTGAACGACTCTTGATTGCAACCGGTTCCTCAAGGGGGGGTCAATGTCGTAGGGGTTTAAGGAGAGCTCGCGCGGGAACAAAGGCTCTCGAAGCTCTCTCTCTTGGCGCGCGGCGTGACTGCCCCAGTGCCCCGCCGACCCCGCGTCCTGCCCGCGCCTCCCCGGACTATCCAACGCCAGTCGACCACGACTTGGTATGCTGCTGAACCATCTATTATCTGATAGAACATTCTTCCGCAGTGTGCTTTGCCTGGCGCTAGGTTAATAAACGGTTTCCTAGCGTACTCTGTTCGTTGCCTACTTCGTCCGAACCCGCCGTGGCTGTGACTCTGCGCCACGGGTTGGGGACACGAGAACGCCCGCGCATAGCTGGCACGGAAGCTTGCCTTCCCGGCCGGCTGCACGTGAGTGACCCCATATCTGGCGCCCAACGTGAGGCCTGCTCTTGGAACATTGGACGACAGTCTGTTCGGTTCGAGGAACGCTCTTTGTCCGGACTTCACAAGTGGTAGGCCTAGTGTGAATTTTGATCGCTAGGACCTGCGGCATGCTTTCTTGAGTGCGAGGTGTATTGCGCTGCAGCATGTGTGAACTTTTCGACATGCTCAGCATGTATTTTTTTGTGAAGTTTTCTTCCTGGAGTTGCTTCAAGAACCACTTGGTCCGCATCGAGGGAGCGCGAGGCCTAGCGCCCGCGGAGTTGCCGAGCCCGAAGCGAGTGAGTACGGAAGCCGCGTGGGTGGTCCGAGTTTCCTGTATATATTTTCTCGCTGTCTCTTTTTCGACTCTGGGAGTCGCGGCTCCGGGAGCCGGGTGGCCTGTTGCCACGGGTGCCGCTACGAGCTCGCTGGTATTGCAGCTCGGCACCGGGCGTTCCGGCACCGTCCGATACGGTGGGCGCCGATCGCTCAGAAGCTGTTTTGTGCAGTGAGCGGGGAGGACCATCCCACAACGCTGATGTCTCCTCGCGGCTGCGCGCACGAAACCCGTTTCGGGTCTTTCTTTTGTTGGGGGTCGTCGACCGTCACTATGGTAGTGAGGCCTAAGGCTATTCATAGCTGCCTGCACCTTGTCAAAAGTGACACGACCACCGGACCGTGGTGTTGAGAGGGGCGCACTTTGCTGGTCACCCGTTTTTTTTTTGTAACTTCGCATGAACTGAGCATTCTGGTTCAACTCAAGAAAGGGCTTTGTTCACTCGAACTTTGCGTTGCACAGCCGCCCGACACGTTTTGCTAGCGAGTTGAGCATTGAGCCACGAGGCCCTTGTGTACGCCGTTTCCCCTCCCGTGACCTACGTTAAAGGCATGCGGAGTGTGTTTCGGAAATTTTTCAGATCCAGTGGAGCCACTCCGGCTTGCTGTCTTGTGCACATCCTCTCGCTGCCGCCTGCTGCGACGGAGCGGCCTGTATCCTGTTCGCCGCACACATCCGGGGCAGCCGTGGCGAGACCAGACAGCAGCCACCTCTGGCTGCTGTTACCATGCAGTCTACTGCAGAATCTTGGCCTGCAGTGGTCAACCGGCCCTCCTCTTCGCGGGCCTGCGGACACGTAGTCCGCGGCCATGCGAGTCGTCCCAGCGGAGACCTTCACGCCGCCTTCGGAATACCGCGGAAGACTGCGTGCACTCTGTCGGCGTGACCTCCACTGCACGACCTGCCTCAAGTGCATGAAGACCAAGAGAGTCCTCCATAGCATGTAACTTGCAGGCGCGTGGGTCTATTTAAGGTTGGGGGGATGTGGGGACGCCTTCGTCCCCTGCGGTCACTTTCCCGCATTGCACCCCCTACTGTAGTTAGCTCCTCCGAAACGCGCTCTTCTCAGTTTTGGTTACTTTAACTAACAGGGGAGGGCGCTCGCGTCGTAGCGAAACCAGCGCCACGGATGGCGTTTTGCTGCGCGCGCGCGCGAGGGATAGCTGGCTCTTCTCCTGGGGGCTGGGAAGGAGAGTGGACGTTTCGCACGCGGCTCCGCTCTTCGTCGATGGGCGCCTCTTGGTCGGAACTTGCTACCGCCGAGCCCGTCCCGTTCGGCCTCGGAGTTTATCCCTTTGCCCTACCGTGGGCGAACGTTCGCTCGTAACCGTGCTGGTGAGTCGGACATCCTCGATTCCTCAGTGTATTTTGTTGCTAGCTGGCGTTATTGTTGTTATAGTAATAAATGCCTTGTTTCTGTCAGCCAGTGTGTCGTTCCTTTGTTCCCGCAGAGCAAGGCCCGCCGTGGTCGGCGTGCGCTCGGTAGCGTACACGACCACGGGGTGGGGCCCGCGTGGTTTTGAACTGTGTCAGCCGCGGTAAAACGGGGAGAACGGATTTATCTCCCCCGATTTAAACCCCACATCTTCGATCCCTGGATGGCGGAGAAGATTAAGTAACGTTGCGCCCGCTTCTCTGTCTGGGAGGCTTCTTAAGGAGGGGAGGATGTGGGATATACAGATATCCCTCGCCGCCCCGCGCCGAGTCACGCGACGAAGCGCCCGCCGCCGGGCGTGGGGAAAGGGGGGTACGCGGCCACTCTCCTCACCCCCAGCTCGGACGTGACATCACGCCTACGCCCTGGCGCCTTAGGGACGGGGTGAACGACTCTTGATTGCAACCGGTTCCTCAAGGGGGGGTCAATGTCGTAGGGGTTTAAGGAGAGCTCGCGCGGGAACAAAGGCTCTCGAAGCTCTCTCTCTTGCCGCGGCGTGACTGCTCCACTGCTCCGCCGACCCCGCGTCCTGCCCGCGCCTCCCCGGACTATCCAACGCCAGTCGACGACGACTTGGTAAGCTGCTGAACCATCTATTATCGGATAGAACATTCTTCCGAAGTGTGCTTTGCCTGGCGCTAGGTTAATAAACGGTTTCCTAGCGTACTCTGTTCGTTGCCTACTTCGTCCGAACCCGCCGTGGCTGTGACTCTGCGCCACGGGTTGGGGACGCGAGAACGCCTGCGCATAGCTGGCACGGAAGCTTGCCTTCCCGGCCGTCTGCACGCGAGTGACCCCATAGTCTCGACGCTAGGAAGTGCGACTGCATCAGGGTACCGAGTGGCATAGTCCACCATGGTCAGAATGTATCGATTGCCTTGAGCGGACATTGGATTGAGTGGGCCAACAATGTCAATTTCCCCCTTCTGAAACGTGGTCTCAATGACGGGAACTCGGACCAAAGGCGCTCGTGGAGTGTGACCCTTCGGAGTTGTGCGCTGGCATAGATCGCAAGAGGCAACGAACCTCTTAGCGTCAGTGTGCATTGCGGGCCAGAAGAATTCTGTCTCCAGAAGGAGCCATTACAGTAGTTAACGGAATCCTTAGAATCTTCAGTGAGTTGGTTGGTTGGTTTATGGGGTTTAACGTCCCAAAGCGACTAAGGCTATGAGAGACGCCGTAGTGGAGGGCTCCGGAAATTTCGACCACCTGGGGTTCTTTAACGTGCACTGACATCGCACAGTACACGGGCCTCTAGAATTTCTCCTCCAAAGAAATTCCAGCCGCCGCGGCCGGGATCGAACCCGCGTCTTTTGGGTCAGCAGCCGAGCACCATAGCCACTGAGCCACCGCGGCGGCCTCTTCAGTGAGTGTGCCTTTGGATTGAACTTCACCTATGAGTTGCCATCGCAGGGATGCTCGCAGTTTTTGGACATATGTATTGTCGCGAGTGCTAGTGGAACCCAGGTGTGTTGTAGGTACCAGCCTCGCTCAAAAAAAGGTATTTTAAATCACCAGTCAGCTCATTCAAACCTTATTAAAGTGACACTGAGGGGAGCACTATTAATATTTTTTTATAGCAAAATCCGATAGTTCGGCATGTCATGGCTTTGTTGCCACTTAGGCGGCAGCGAAAGATCCATTTACTTCTAAGCAATTTGGATTCGAAGTTGAAAAAGTTTCTCCCGCCGCTCTGATTCAAACCTGGGATTCTCCTATCACGACACAGGACTAAGTGACGTGAAACATAACGTGAACATCACGTAACGCAGACTCCGTGATTTCTGCTTCCAGCAGTGCGGCCTAGCAGCAGCCGAAACGAAAGCTACCGCCGGCCGCGTGTTGAAGGCACCTATCGGCTATTGCGGCCGTCGCTACAGTCGCTTCGCTTACGTTTGCACTGGCGTTTTGCCAGCGTTACGATGGATCCAGTTCTCGAAGTCGTCAACGAAGTTCTCGCAAATAGACACCTTTAGCATACCGTGTACCTTGTTACCGCTAGCGGAATACCGGGAGCCCCCCTAACGCATGAGCAGGCGCTGATTGGTTCCGATGCTTCAGGCGCGCGCGTAGGTGCCGGGCACGTGGCGCCATCTGGCGACGTCAAGGAGATTTGCGCATGCTTTGGCTGCGCCTCAGTGATTTGTGGCTTCTCGGGTCGTAGAGTTGCTAGAACCATTGGTTCTAGCAACACTGCTTTGTCCTATGATGTCACCACGCTTGTACTTGCGAGTGTGGCCTGTGGCGGCGATACCTGTACTTTGGTTCTTGCTCTTTTCTA
Source organism: Amblyomma mixtum (assembly GCF_055824585.1). Classification (NCBI taxonomy): domain Eukaryota; kingdom Metazoa; phylum Arthropoda; class Arachnida; order Ixodida; family Ixodidae; genus Amblyomma; species Amblyomma mixtum. Next base: position 157,883,906 of record NC_143012.1, read on the forward strand.
CGTTACACGGGCTTTGTTGTCAGTATGAGTGGCGTTTCTGGAATCAGGAGCTGATATTCTGCCGATACAAGCCAACTTCAATTTCTCCTCAGTGTCCCTTTCGAAGAGGAATAGCAAACAGCTGCCTGCGCGCTGCTCCTCATAAGTCTTGCCCACATGAAATGCAGAATAGCGTGCGATTTCAGCTACAACGTCTGAGTAGTGCTGGTTTCCCTCGAGAGATGGTCACCTCGGTGATAGAAGCCATTGCCAAGGAAGCTCGTTGCCCACCGAAGCACAGCCCAAGTAAAGAACCGCCACGCCGGAGACCCGTGGCAATGCCATACTTCCACCAGATCTCCCATCGCCTTAAAAAAGTGGAAATGAAATATGATGTCCCGGTGGTCTTCAAGGCGCCCAAAAAGTTTTCAGGCATGTGCAATATGGTGCGGGGAAGTGGCAAAAAGAATGAGTGCCGCACTAAGCACGTAGACAGGTTCGTTCCCTGCAAAACTGGGTTGGTGTACAAAATACCCCTCACATGTGGAAATTCCTACATAGGGCAAACAGGACGTTGCCTGAATGTGAGACTTCAAGAGCATCGCGCCGCTGTTGATTCATTGGCGGGGGGCGGGGAACTGGCAAAACATTGTCGCCATTGTAGTAACTGCACGCCTAGGTTCCGCGACACAATTGTCTTGAAAAAATTGACGACCCAGCTTAGCAGGGAAATTTTCGAAGCCTACTGCATAAAAAAAGAAAATGACCGTTGCATCAGCTCCACTTCCGTATCTTTATCCAAGAAAGTATTTAACTATCTAGATGCTAACTTGTGCCACGCGCGCCCACGTGCCTGGGTTATTTGATGGTATCGGCTGTTCATCAGGTGTGATTACGATTCCTGTATAAATGTGGTTTTCCTGTAGTAAACCTTAGTTGAAGTTCCGCGTCTTGTCCTGTGCTTCCTTCTCTTCGTCCCTCGTCGTTTTGCGCGGTTGCAATATGCACTCCATTGCGCTTCAGTAGAGTTTTCTTCACGCCTTAGTGGCCTCCCGTCAACGCATCATGTGCCAGCTTGAGAATGGCTGATCGGTACTTTTGTGGCACAACTTACGTGTACTCCCCGCCGGACTCGGCGAAGTATTTCCTCTGAAGGATGCCGTTAGCAACGAAAAATTTGTGACTGCCCTTTCCCTTTTTCGCTTGCGGAGGGCACACGAGATCGAAGCACGGGCGTAAGGTCGCGTCATTCTCTTTCTCTTGGACCAACTCTTCGCGGCATACACTAGGGAGGCCCTGCAGGACTTTAAGCTTTTTAAGAGTTTTATCCCTGCATGCCTGAGCTCTAGTCACTACCGGGCAAGCTTCAGTGGCATCCGAAAGGGGTGCGGTACTCTCGGCGTCAGGTGCTAACTCTCCAACGTTTACTTCAGTGGACTTCGTAGTCTCGCTTTCTTTTGTCTTGTGCCAGTCTGGATCGGGGTCGTTTGCTGGCCTAGCACCTTCCACATTTCCCGGCACCAAATCATACAAGGGATTCTCCATTCACTTAGCGCGGAGTCGTTCCTTAAAGTACGGGGTGTCGACATCGACCCAAGCTTCTGGGAGCATTAGGACTGAGTGGTCAAGTAAGTAAACTGGAGACTGTGATATCTTCCTTCCGTACCAAGTCCTTCCTTACCACCACGGTGTTGCAGCCTGTATCTCTCAGGACTCGAACTGTTCGGCCCCCAATCATGCCGGTCACGACAGGTAAGCATTCCCTGGCTGCGCATTTCTTACTGGTGAGACCGGCGTTGATGACGGGGATCTTCCCTCCGTCCTTAAGTTCTAGGTATCCGTTCTCGATGCATATTGCAGCGGACTCCCGATTTTCTCTTTCTTTTTTGAGGCCCCATTTGCCCAGCATCTCCTGCTGGGATGACCTGGCTTTCTGCATTTGTGGCATTTCTTGGGCTGTCCCGATCCGTCGGAGGAGGCGGCCCGGCAATTTTCGGGGCGGTGTCCCGTTCGCGCATAAATAAAACATTTCTTTTCATCGCGGCTCTTCTCGTTCGATGACTGAAGCTGCGTTCCCTTTCTCTCGGGATTCTTGGAGATCGCGTGTTCTGCCCTGTCTTTCGGGGCGCTTCACTTTCCCAAGTTCCGCCAGCCATGGGCCTCCACATACTTTTCTGCCCTTGCTACTGTTTCCGCTAAGGATGCGTCCTTCTTTTCTTTCAAAAACATCTGTAGCGGAGTGGCGCAGTTAGACAGGAACTGTTCCTTTAAAATCAGGTTCACGAGATCTGCATACTCTTTCTTAGTGTCCGACAGCTCTATCCATCTGCCTAGGAAGCTCCGGAGGCGCGTCAAGAATTGCGAACACGTTTCCTCGTTCCGGGGACTAACAGACCTGATTTTTTCTCTGAACCGTTCTTTTGTCATACGGAAGCGACTCATGAGTGCCTGCTGGAGCTTATTGTAGTCCAAGCACTCGGACGCAGACATGCGACCATGAACGCTGAGCACTTCGCCGCTTGTCAGCTATTACCTTAATAAATACCAAAACAGAAACTGACAGGAAGCTGACCGGTCTGTAATGTTTCAACTCCTTGAAGTCTCTTTTCTCAAAGCTAAAGATAAGTTAGCATTCTTCTAAGCTTCTGGTACACTCGAGGTCATCAGGAATTGCGTATAAAGGGTGGGTAGTTTTGTCTAGCCCAGCCTCCCCTCCGTTCTTCGAGAGAATCGCTAGCCTGATCCTCACCGGCTGCTTTCCCGCTTTGCATTGCTCCTATGGCTTTCGTTCCTTCTTCTTTGGATACTTTCCAGGTTTCCCATTGTTGTGTGCTAAAAGCTCTCCAATAAGGCTTTGACTGCGTTTCTTGCTTTATAGATTTGTGGAGAACTCTTTGGGTACCTTAACTGCAGTGTCCATTATGCTAATGACACTGACCTCTTCCTCTTTTAATGCAAACATATGCCTAGTTTTCTCGTCACGGCTTTAAGGCTACTTGCTTTTGTTAGAGCATGCTCGATTGTCGCCATATTAAACTTGCTTATGTCATCTACCTTGAGCTTGCTAACTTTGATAGTTTTGAAAGTTCTATTCGGTCTGTATGGTACGACGCTTTCATGCTTTGGCGTTTTTTAATAAGACCTTCCGTTTCGTGAGATAGCCTACCGGTACATAGTCGAACCATCCTACCGCCTACTTCTACTGCACACATTGCAATCATAGCTGTCGCATTATCATTCGATGTTTGAACATTAAGATCGTCTTCGTCAGTTAAAGCTCAGTATCTGCTCTGCAGCGATATTTTGAATTCCTCTCTTTTCTCTCTTACCTCCAGCTTGTTAAAGGTGCACTGAAAACGAATCTTAACTCGTCTTTCTGCCGCGGGAACTCGATCTATACGTTCCGAGCATTCTTAAAGACTTCTACTTATTGCCCAGTGTGGCCGATTTCCCTAATTAAATTGGATTAACGTCCGCCTCCCGCCTTTTTTTCAAATTCTCCCGGTACGGTGGGCGGAGTCGACCAACGCGTGGAAAGCCTTTCAGGCACCTCCGTGGAGGCTTTGCGTTCGCTTTATTTTGTTTTTTAGGTCTCCGTGAATAAATAGTTTCATTCGCAGATAAAATAGCCGCGAAATAAACCTGCAGAAGTAAAAGATACGCGCGGACTATTTGCTACTACGGATTACTACGTATTACTCCGCCGATGGCAGAGCAGCAAGCCTCCATGGAGCTGGCTGAAAGGCACTCCACGCGTTGGTAGACTCCGCCCACCGTATGAGGAGAATGAAAAAAAAAGTGGGAGCCAGACGTTATTCGATTTAGTTGGAAAAATCCGCCACATAGGGCAATAAATCGAAGTTTCTAAGAGTGCTCGGAACGAGTAGATTGAGTTGCCACGGCAAAAAGACGAGTTCAGATTCCTCTTCACTGACCCTTTAATGGTCTTCCACTTCACTAGCTTCTGCCGTTCCATGGTCGAGTCTCACGTAATATGAGACCTCACCATTATGTGGTAGCAACTATATACCTTTTCAAGGACCCCCATATCCTGCACGATATGAAGGTGGCGCTTATCACGAAGTCTATTTTATTTTCAGTCTCACCATTGGGGCTTTTCCACGCCCACTGCCTGATCTTTCGTTCCAGGAAGGAGGTATTTATGACCCGTAAATTATTTCTCTCAGCGAACAATACTAACAACTCCCCCCTGCTATTTCTGAAGCCTACGCCATACTCGCCTAGCACCTGGTCTCCGGCATGCATCTTCCCTACCTTTGCATTGAAGTCGCTCATCAGTACAGTGTACTGAGATTTTAATTTGTTTGTTGCCGATTGCACGTCTTTATAGAAGCTTTCAGCGATCTGTTCACCATGGTTGGATTTAGGCGAGTAGGCCTGCATCGCCTTCAGCTTGTACCTATTATTAAGCCGAATTACGATAGCTGCCATCCTATCGTTTATTCTATAAAACTCCTCTATGCTGCTAGCTAGATCCTGATTGATGCGGAATCCCACACTTAGTTCTCGTCTGTCCGCTGATCCACGATAGCACAGTATGTGCCCGCCCTTTAGTACTGCATACGCCTCACCTGTCGTACTAACCTGATCTTTATGGGATCCCATTTAATACCCTCTAGTTCCTCTAACAGGACTACATAGCCATGTTCACTAGATAAAGTTCTAGCGTTAAACATTACCAGGCTCAGCCTCCAATGGCGGCCTGCCCAGAGCCAGAGATTCTCAGCATCTTCCGCTGCGTCACAGGTCTGAACGCTGTCTTTGTCAGTTGCTCAGCAGCCGTTGGTTGACTGAGAGCCGAGAGTTAATCCGCCTTTCATAATAACCGATATCACGGGGGGGGGGGGGGGGGGGTGTTTCGTCCAAGACCCTATATAAAGTTAAAAGTTTTCATATAAAAGCGAATTCTCGCAAGTGTTGTATTATCGCGAGTGGTGGGTAAAAGAAAACAGGCGGTGCGTGCTAATTGCGAAATGTAAAACTTACAATTTTACCTATTACTGATAGGCTCCTCATTTACCTTCATATTTGCAGCGCACGTTACTTATATCAATACGAGTTTGCTGATCTGCAAAAAGACGATTCTCGACCGAACGAAATGATATTGATACGTGCATCGGAAGAGACAGAAGTAGTGCATGCACGAGAAGAGGAAGAAGTTAGTTGGCTCTCGCGCGCGCGCTCGAACCTCTGAGGGACCGCCGCAGGTTTTTGCGTCTCTGCGCTGGTGTTCTTTTTGGCGTTGCACGCTACAATTTGGTGGAGCAGTGCTGGGTACGCTTCCTGACCTGCACACTCCGTACAGCGTCACTACGGACCTCACACCGGTTCACCAGCGACCCAGCCGCCGTCTCCGCGGAGAGTCGCCTGAATTTGGGCCCCTTCCCCCGCCAACAAGGACGAGGCAGCCTCGACCGCCGAGTCCAACTGACATGGCCACTGACACCAGGACCCCGCCGCCGATCCAGCCTCTACCGTCGAGTCCAACTGCCATGGCCGCTGACACCAGGCCCCTGGCGCCGATCCTTTGCCACCCACCGCGAACACCGCCATCTTTTCACGGTGACGTGTTCGAAGATGTTGAGGACTGGCTGGAGACCTTCGAGCGGGTCGCACGCTACAACGGCTGGTGCGACGAGCGCAAGCTCAATAACGTCTACTTTGCCCTGGAAGAGTCTTCTCGGACGTGGTTTGAAAACCACGAGGCTACCCTTCCCACCTGGGAGACGTTTTGCCGGAGTCTCCTGGCTACATTCCCCAACTAACTTCTTCCTCTTCTCGTGCATGCACTACTTCTGTCTCTTCGGATGCACGTATCAATATAATGCTAGCCGCTTTCAAACCCGCAACCAAAACCGAGGGACAAAAGAACGCATTCCAACATGACTGAAAGTGTGTCAAATATCGCGAGCGTGTCACATGCTGTTTTAATGCAGGGATGTATTTAACGGGTAAACTGTTGTCAATCTTTCCTCGTACATTTTTTCCTTTCATCGATCCCACAAGGAAATGACAATCTTCGACCAAGACACAAAAACTGCTGCGTGCAAAGTGAGGGGAGATAAAAGAAGTAAGCGAATCAAAGCGGGCGAAATGATGGAAAAAACGGGCGCTTCGCATCAAGCACATTTGGAGATCATAACAGCTTGTGCCAAGAGCCTTTGCTTATATATTAGCCAGCTTAATTTCTATACGGGATACTATCCCTGCCGCATGCACACAAAATTATGTTATAAAAGATTACTAAAAAGCCTTGAGCAGAGTCACCTCTCCGTGAGTGATTACCCAGGAGAATTAAATGATATGCTGGTACTTACGTCGGACCATTATTAATAACTATACCGTACACACGAAATGTCCATCCATCGAACCCGCTGACATTATTGACTGAGGGCGTCGATCTTGTCCTTCCGTGCTGGAAAACGAGATCGTGGAAAAAAATTAACTTTTTTCGGCTGACGTTAAGGGATGTCCAACATGACACAAAACGCAATAACATGACGCTATGAGACAAAAGCGTTTCTTTCTATTGCCCTTGAACTGCAGCCTTGAACTTCACATGTAATCGAAGTGGTAGTTAGTCTGGGTCGGTACATGAGAAGATGGTGTGACGGCGACAACCACAAAGAGCTCTGGGCCAAGTAAAATTTTCGAATTCCATCTTCTTATGCAAATAACTTTTTTTGGAAACATCAACAATGCCTAGAAAGTATGTCGAAAATGTGAAAAGCTAATCTACACTCCTCCACGTAGTTCTCTAGAGCCTTCGAGCCGCATGCTCTGTTGTGCATTTATTTCAATCGCCGCTGCTAGTCGGGCGAAGCACAGATCTTGAAGACATTAGGAGTTAGATGGGTTCGACGGGAATGTGCAGGCACTATAAGTCCACGTTGCGAGCACTAGGGCACTGGCAAGTAACATAAGTGTACTTCTCAGGTGTGTGTACGACTATACACCATTCTGTCTGTCTGGCAGCCTTGCGCCATAGGAAGCATAAGAGGGTTCTCACACAGCTTCCACCCTCGCCGTTCGATGGCGTTCTACGTCACACCAGCGGTAACTCAGGACGTTCCACGTCCGCCGCTTACGAACGTGGGTGGCGCTGATGAACACTCTCAAGGTTAGGTTATTTGTAAACATAAATACCCCCGAAAGCAGAAGGTTTCACAACCGTCGCCGTAGCTCAGAGGTAGAGCACCGGACGCGTAATTCGGAGGTCGTGGGTTCGGATCCCACCGGCGGCATGTGGTTGTTTTCTCTTCTGCTTTTCTAATCAATTAGCTTTAAGCGAAAAAATATTCAGTAATATTCTTACTTGATCAACACCACAAAAAATAAATGAATTAAAAAATCCCCTGTGCTCCTTGGTTTCTGTGGCTGTTGGCTTCTCTCATATTTATAACGAGCCCCTCATCCTCTTCCTTCAAAATTGCTAAGTCGTCTTAACCTGTAGCCAATGACGCTGTCCTTATAGGCACGCTATGGAAGCGCCATCTAAGTTTTCTTACTGATAAGCATAGATTGTATGGCTGTTTCTCTATACAGTGCCGGTTGTTAGGTAGCATAAAGAGAAATTTACTGGAGACAAAATTGTGCTTGAAAAAGTTTCCGTCACTTCATTTAAACTCGTGACGTCCGTGTAAAAAGCGGCTCAGTTTTTGCAATTATCGGGCGTGAACATCAGCACTTGAGCGAGTTTGGAGCATAGTAGCAAGGTATGCTATCTGCCTAATGTGGCTGATAAAGAACTTGAGAAAGTTCTGCCCTTAATGGCTCGATACGCACTTGAAAAGTCATTTAAACATCCTAACTTTAGCGCAATAACATCTTAAACGGTTCTATCCTGGAAATCAGACCCCCGCAGAACAAAGCTAAGGGTCAAACTTTTCATTACGTTTACTACCCCCGCAGTGGCATGACACGCAAAGCATACATCTTCAAACCATATGATCGATGCGAACGTTGTGATAATAACCAAAAGATTAGTGAATAAAATTGCAGAATGCCGACATGCAGCAAACATGTTTTTTTTCTTCAAAAAACCGTTTGTCAATTAAACCGTTTGCCAGCGGTTGTCATGACTATCTCGTCAAACGAAGCTTTCAATTCCACTTTGATCCACGATACGTAATTTCGTTGTTATATTTGGAGACGTTATCTGGGCGCAGCTGCCATGGTTCCTGTCTTTCACGAAGCACTCCACTTTATCTTTGACCAGTACTTGCGTGCAATGCGCACTTGATGTTTTCTGTATCATTTCTTTTGCATTTACAAGTGTGCTGGGTTAATGTTTCGTGTTCAGGTGAAACGTCTACTAGCCCCATTAGACGAACACTTTATTCGCATCCACCTCACATGCTCTACCTTCCCACATCCTCCGTCCCCAACCTCGGCGGAGTCATACTGGGAGACTCTCCTGGCCACCTCCGCTGATGCTACGCTGATGCTGATGGATAATTACTGACACCTTGAAGCGGATAGCCCTCCAAAGGCTTTCGTTTGCCCCTTTAAGGCAGCCCCCTAAGAGCACCCTCGTGCCACGTAAGGGAGCAGGCTTTGAACCCCCCCCCCTCTGCATTTCTTGGCAATAAATGTTTCCACCACCACGAGACGAAATTCCATCGGCGATATGATCCCTAAAGGATGGCGTCGCAACAGCCCTTGTCTAGCCACCGAAGTGGCGAATGCGATGACGGTATGCACAACAGATACCAGGAGCACCGACCACCTCGTCCCTCTCCCTCCATCGCCTCCGACACGACACGTCCTTTGGTCGTACGGAATAACTGCCGGACCTCCATGAGGGATAAGTTAGTCCGACCTTGGTATCAAGACTGTGACGCTACCATTCGTTGTACACCAGCAGGTGGTGTCGTACGATCTCAGTTGCTTATATGTGCTAGTCAAGTTGGACGCTAGCTTGCGACAGGGATTCGAACCGACGACATATGCAAATTTACGTGCATGCTTCCTCAGAGTACCTCTTCCCTTCAAGCCGCATACTGGCTGAATGGTAATGGCACTCGGCTGCTGACACGAAAGACGCGGGCTCAATCCCAGCCGCTACGTTAGCGTTTTCATGGCGGCGAAATTCTAGAGGCCTGTGTACTGTATGATGCCACTGCACGTTGAAGGACCTCAGGTGGTCGAAACTTCCTGAGCCTTCACTACGTTGTCACTCATTGCCTGAGCCGCTTTGGGACGTTAAATCCCCCTACATCAAGCAATCTTCCCTTAAAGCGCGGTTGAGGTATCTACCGGGATGTGAAAGGGCCACTGGTCTATCTTCTTTCCTCGAAAACCGAAATTCGTATCAAAATTTTTGATACAACCGTTCGTCGTGCAGCGTTCAGGGTGGTGCCATAAGATTTATCGTTGCATGTAGCACCCAGCTGCTAGTCAAGTTGGAAACTAGCTCACAACATAGATTCCAATAGACGACATATACATGTATAATTAATATGCTCGCTTTCACAGCACGTGAGCAGTGTTTAGTGCGCTACATATTTCCGCTTTAAAGTATATTTTTGGGTGAAGCTGTAGCCTTGATTATCATTAGTTCTGCATACCCATGTGTACTGCATCGATGTCTGTTATCTTTTTGAGTTATTTCGTACTTGACAATGCTGCTTTTGTTTTGTTTTTTTTTTGTCATGCATTTATGTGTTATGTTTATGTATCAACCCCCCCCCCCCCCCCCCCTGCCCCAAGGACAAAAAAATAAGCACGAACCTCCTGGCGAGCCTCGCGCTACCGATCAGCGAGGGGTTCTTACCTCGAACGCAGGTGCTCTGTCAAGGCAGTTACGCCCTATCGGGCGGCATAGTAAAGTCCGCTGTTTACTACAACCTGCCACGTTAGAGCACTGGGCCTCGGCATTGGTGTCGACTGACCTCCCAAGTCTGCCTGATTTTCACCACCGCGTCTTCACTATGGCGAGACTAGATGCAGTGGTTCGCGCGCTTTTCTCCTCCACCTGTATCCTCACTGTCTCTATGAGCCGCTCTCTGCAGTGGGATCGCACGCCTATTTGGCTGTGTGCACCTGTGACTGTCATACGATGCGAAGCGCCATAACATGCCGTTCTGGATGGAGCTCCCATGCGTGCCATTGGTTCTTTGTTTCCGCCCCCTCTCCTGCTGCACCCTAGTGATGGTGGTCACGTGAGTACGGACGCGCGGGTTAGGACGCCGACATGATGAAACCATGGTAGCTACTCTTAAACCGCTATCGTTAGAACAATATGCGGATACAGATCATGAATGCTGCAGCTCGTGCGTGGTAATATGCTTGCAATACTTTTCACGTAGCCTGCACGTGTTGGTCTACGAGCGCCAGACTGCTCATTGGCATGACATAGCTGCTTGTGCGAGCTCAGGCCTGTCCTAATAAGCCTTCTAGCTCTTGGAGAGTCTATGCTCTTCACCACAATTGCATTTTGGTCAAACATATTAAATACTCGGGCTCACCTCAACCTTGGGATAACTTCACCTGCCTACTCCAAAACGTCGAAGTGGCATAAGAGAGTTATGTAAGAACAAGAAGTATGTCAGGGAGTAAAAGAGGCCACGGACATCTAGCAAGCCCCGGTGGCCCTGGTAGTCCTCCACGTAAGCCTCAAGACATAGCCGACGCAGACGGCACTGTAGAGTAGTGAGTGCGAAAGGAAAGGAGAACCTGGATACGTGGTGCCAAGAGAGCCGGAAACAATGGTTTTTAATATATGGGATGCCACAGACGATCACCTCCTCTGACATATTGGGCAAATGGAATGAAAGTATGACAGTGATATGCAAAGAATTTGGACAATGGGTAGAATGTGTGCCCACATCCTGGGCAATGGAGCAGCAGCAGGACATTACACCGAGCGAGCAGCCAACGAGCTTGGCAGGAGACTTGGATGCATTGCTTGTACTATTCAAGGGCTCCAGCCAGCCTACAAAGACCAGAGATGGACCAATCCTGGAGTGGACCTAATGGCTCCACGTATGGAAGGCTTGGGTAAAGCATTGATCCGAATGGCAACTTCACGGCCTCCGATGAAAAACAGACGCGAACAATGGGGTCGCAAGCCGAAACAACGAACCATAACAGGACACAATATGTACATGGGGATGTTGAGGAGGAGGCGGAGTCGATTGGAAGACACAGTCCCTACAATCAGGAAAGCAAACAGAGAAGGCAACCCTAGAGAAGGGGCAAAAGCATCAGCCAAAGAGTTTCCTACCTTAACATACAAGGGAGTCGACACGAAAAATAGTGGGGAAAGCTATATGACTTCCTTAAGAAGAGAGATATAGCCATTGCAGGCCATACCGAAACGCATATGTACAACGATGAAACCCCACCCCCTGTGAAGAGCTACATATAGGAAGCTCGAAACCATGATGATAATTAAAAGAAGGGCAGTGGGCTTGGATTTCTATTCAAAGCTATACCAGGATGGGAGCGAATAGCAGGCACATGCCAGGAGCATAATGTGACGATACCAAGGCGCGAGACACCGTTCGCCGGCAGCATACCAAGATTAGCTCTCAGTGCGCATCCGCAAGCGTTCACCTCCTTCTCTTTTGGGGATACCTGGGGCCACCTGGTGGCATTAATACCCCTTCCTAAAACAAACAAGACCATTAGGGCGCTACGAGCTAACTGGAGAGTGTAACGAAACAACGAACGAAAGGGCAAAATGACAGAAGGCAAACGGCCCCGTGCGACAAGAGAAAGCAAAAACAACCGCGGAAGCACTGTCAGTTCGTGAAACAGGGCTTTATACGGAGTATGTGCACTTTTTTCAGGCTGGGTTCGACGACGCGCACTGTGCACAGAACCGTCGGCGGAACTTCACAAGTCACATCCGTGGTGCCACGCAACACTCTGTATGGGCCTAAGTAGCGGCACAAAAGTTTCTCCAACAAGCCTGGGCGACGGACAGAGGTCCACACCCACGTTTTGGTCGTCGGGTTGGTACTCAACGTGTCTATGTCACTGGTTGAAGTGGCATTCATCTGTCCCCTGGTGCCGCCTAATATGCATGCGCGAGAGTTGGCGGGCTTCCTCCGTGTTTTGTACAAATTCCTCGGCGTGTGGCGTGAGCGCCCCGTCGTCGGTAAAGTACGAAAACATGGCATCCAGCATAGTGTGCGCATCACGCTCCTCAACGAGGCGAAATGACGTAAAGTGAATTATTTCCTGGACGGCCGCATTGCAGGCGAAAGTCACGTATGGGAGGATCTCGTCCAAGACTTATGCTGGACGTCTACGTACATTGCGAGCACATAAGCTATTGTTTTATTGAGTCGCTCGGTGAGCCCGTTTGACGGGGGGTGGTGGGCAGTAGTCTTGCGATGGCTCGTGTGACTCAGCTTGAACACCTGGTGCATGAGCTGTGCTGTGAAAGTCGTAGCTCGATCGGTGATTACGTAGGACGGGGCACCGTGTCGTAAAAAAACGCGGTGCATGAAAACTGCGCGATCACATACGATCTGCCACGCGGTACAGCCTTGGTTTCTGCATAGCGTGTCAGGTAGATAAGCACGACAATTATCCAGTTATTACTGGCCGTTGACACAGAGAAGAACGCCAGAAGATCCATACAGACTTAGTCAAAGGGTGCCCTGGGCGGTGCATCTGGTTGGAGCAAATCTGTGGGCTTGAGAGGAAGACTTGTTGGTTGGAATTCATGGAAACCTCGGACGTAGAGGCCGATGGGGGCAGCATGTTTTGGCCACTAATAGGCCTGGCGCACTCAAGCGAGGGTGCGTGTAAATCCAAAGTGACCAGAGGTGGGCTTGTCATGAGATGCAAAAAGGATGTGTGCATGGAGGCCTGCCGGCACGAGCAGGAGATAGGCGTGGTCACTGGGGCTCGAGTTTTTGTTAAACAGGATGCCATTGCACATGCAAAAGTAGGAAAGGTCTCGGGAAATGTTAGCAGTGTGGCCCTCGAAATGGTCCGTGAGAGATCGTAAGTTTATATCAGTTCACAGCCTCGCCTTAACATCGGAATCGCTAGCTGCTCCAAGGAAACAACGGTCGTCCTCCGTTCTATCATCACCAAGAGCGTGTTGGCATCTTCGTACTTGTATCCAGATTTATATGCAATTGTGAAGCAAATTCCTGGAGGCAGAGGCTGCACCTTGCTATGCGGCCTGTTGGGTCCCGTAGATTTCTCAGCCACCGCAATAAATGATGGTCGTCAACGACTTTTAAATGGCGGGCGTATAGGTAACGGCATAATTTCATTGAGGCCCACACAACTGCGACCACTCCTTTTCCGTGGTAGAACAGTTGATTTCAGCACGGGAAAGAGCCCAACTCGCATACGCAACCACTCGTTCCATGCCATCTTGCTGTTGGACTAGGACAGCACCCAGGGTTGTGTTGCAGGCGTCGTTGTGGATCTTGGTGGCAGCCTTCTCATCAAAGTGAGCAAGAGCAGGGCTGGTGCACAGGCATCAGCGTAGCTCTTTGAAAGCCTCCTGGTGCTCGGTAGTAAAGAAAAACGGGGTGTAATCACGCGCCAAACGGGTGAGAGGTTTGGCAATCTGGGAAGAGTCGGAGATAAAGCGATGGTAGTAGGCGCACAAAGGAAGGGTTTGAGCGTTTCCTTTGTAGTAAGAACCGGGAATTCCGTTACCGCGGCAGTTTTGTAGGGATTGCGTTGTGCACCGGTGGCTCTCACCACGTGGCCGAGCAACTTGCGTTCTTCGCAGCCGAAGTGGCGTTTTTCAGGTTTGAGCATTAAATTCGCCGAACGCAGGCCATCTAATACAGTGCGCAGGCGTTCAAGATGTTCGTCAAAGAACACGATCATGTCATCCAGGTAAACTAATAGGTTTGCTATTTCAGGCCAGCGAGGATAGTATGCATCAATCACTGAAACATCGCCGGCGCTGAACAGAGACCGAAGGGCAGCAGCTTAAATTCATAAAAACCATCGGAAGCGATGAAGGCAGTTTTCCTCCCGGTCCTTTCATCAACCTCAGTCTGCCAGAACCCGCTCTTTAAATCAAATGAGGAAAAATATTTGGCGCGGCGAAGACTGTCGAGCGATTCGTCTTACGGGCGGTTGGTATACGTCCTTTTTAGTTATGGTGTTCAACTTCGTGTAATCTGAGCAAAATCTCAGTGTTCTATCTTTCTTCTTAACCAGACCGACTGGGGACAACCACGTAGTCTGAGATAGTTGCATAATGCCGTCATTAAACTGATGTTTAGATGGACTCGCGTTCTTTAGGTGAAATACGGCACGGGTGTTGTCGTATGGGGTGGCCATCGTCGCACGTGATGATGCGGTGTTTCGTAACGGTCAGCTGTTGAACCTTCGAAGAAGACGCGAAGCAGAATTTTTATTGATGTAGGGAGGAGCATAGAGCGCGGTGTTGAACCTGCGACCGCCCTGAGCTGATGTAAATGTGATCGAAAGGCATGTTCTCACGTTACACGGCTTCGCACGTTAAACATTCAGAAACACTGGCTAATTGGTCGGCGAACGCGACGCTGTGGCACGGAAGAGGTGACAAGGTTAGAGGGTGAAATTTGTAACCAGTAGTTGGGACGTACCACTCCGTAGTTGGATGAGGCTTCGGGCCGAACAAATGCGATCCGTCAGGAACACTGAAAGATTGCCCTCAGCGACTGCTGTCCCGTCACGGAGCCCATCGCAGTCGACACTGACAAAAACACTAGAGTGTGGCTGAACAAAAACGTTTTCGGGGGAAACTCGAAGGGCGGAGCTGCGTCCGTGAGCGTCAGCAATGTCATCGGTGTTGACTGTGCGCTGCCGGAGGTCGATAATTGCCCCATTCTAACTGAGGAAGTCAACAACGAGAACCAGGTCGCGAAACCAATCACGGAGAACCAGACAGCTCGCAACGAACGTAGAGTTATCGATCTGAACCCGATCTGTACACTTGCCAAGCGGAGTGGTGATGTGGCCGCGAGCCATGCAAGCCTGCGTTGCAGACCATGGTGTCAGAAGATTTTCAGAACATTTGCCAATTTGCCGCTTAAAAGGGAAAAATTGGATCTCGTGTCCAGCCACGCGCTACTGCTGTGATAGGCGATAAGCAGGGTATGTCGAGTGAAAACCGGCCCTCATGTTCGGCAGCAGCGTTCGTCGATGTCGCCAAATTCCTGCCAAACGATGTCCGCGTCGTGGGGGGACTCTAGCGCGTCGATTTCTAGCGACCCCGCCCCCGGAGGTCGCAGTCGTTAGTTTTTCCGGGGGGAGGGGGGGTGTCGGCGAACGCACTTGCACCGGTCGTGAAAAGTGCTGGCTTGCCGGTGATGGCAACGGTCGGCCAGGTGACGGCGATCTTCAGTGCCGTACTTTTGAGAATGGCAGACGCTGGAAGGCATAATGCGCGGAATCGTTCAGTCTTGTGGGGTCGTTGACCAAACTGGGGTCTGGGTGCGTCGTCGGGGAAACCCTGCAGGTCTAGCTCAGGGTGTGGGCACTGGCGGAAGAGATGACCGGGAAGTCCACATTGGAAGCAGAAACGCCTTCGGTCGGGACCACGCCCGACGTCCGCCTAACGCAGAGGTTGTACCATTCGGCAAGTACCGCGCCGGCTGTACGGAAGGTAGCGGCAGGTGATGGTCGGGAACCAATGACGCAGAAGCTGGCTCAGGGCGTCAGCGTATGTCGGGCGATGGAGGTCATTCCTGAAGAGCTGAGGTTTGTCACCCAGGAATGAAGGCCTGATCAATTGGTGCACCTCCTCGCGGATGACGCTGGCACAAAATCCGACCGCTGGTTGCGGCGCACAGCAAATCCTCTGGAGCACTACACGTACAGTGGAACGGACCATGTTCCGGAGGAGGTCAGGGTTGTGTCCGAATGTCGGGAATGACTCTGTGGCCGAAGCAGCAAGTACTGTCGTATACTGTGGTACGCTGCTGAAGGACTTGGTCTATTGTAACCAGTTCCGTAAAAACTCGGCGACAGCTCCGGAGGGGTTGCGCGCGAGGCCACTGAAAAGCTGTTCTTTAACCCAGCGCATAAAAGAGCGCAGCTTTTGGCTTCCGACATAGCTGGACCAGCTTGCCGGAAGAGCCACGTCATGTCTTCGACACATATAATAGCCGTATCGTTTGCATCCGTATTTGGGTCTGCAGAGCTCACTCGGCTCGTTCCCGACGATCCGAAGTGGTGTATGTCTCCAGCAGTCGACGGCGAAACTCACTTCATGTTGTCAAAAGGTCTTAAAGATTCTCGTACCATGTACGAGCACTGTCTTCCAAACTGAGGACGTTTTGAAGCTTCGCGACGTCGGCCCGCTGATTGAGCGAGGCGACGCGTTCATACTGAACGAGCTAGTCTTCCACCCTTCAAGCTGAGTGTCGTGGAAGGACTTCGGTACTGGCCGGTTATGGAAGATGTAATAATTAGTTCTTTGCATGGATAATGCAGGGGCAGGCTTGCAGGTCAAATCCAATGGCGGATGCTCAGGCGGCAGCCTAGGCTCCGGCGACAAACTGGATGAACTGCTCTGTCAACCGGCAAGGCCAAGAGAGTACCCAGCGCACTCCACCAAAAATATTTCAAGGAACCAAAGATCAAGATACCGTTCACCGGCGGCGTTCCCAGAAACGCTTTCAGGGCGCGTGTGCCAGCCTTCACCTCCTCGTCTTTCGGCGCTACCTGTGGCCTCCTGGTGGCAATATGTGGCTCACTGGTAAGATAAACAATCATAAGGAACTACTTGGTTTTGTTTGCTTGTGGATGGGACAGGGAGCATACGAGAAAAACATGGAGATCCTAAACCACTTGCAATTTGGCATGGCAGCCATGACATTATCAGTTCTCATAGTTGGTTATTACAGGGCATATATTGAACACCTAGACAAGACAATGGACAGAATCGGCACACTTCTCCTAGAATGGACAGAGAAGGAAGTCTTTGTGGTTGTCAGTACCACGGATAATTGTAGAGGCAAAACAACATGGACCGTGAAGAAAACTACCAACATTCCTCAGCTGCTCAGCCACAGCTATGCTACTGCCCCTAAAGCAGGAGATGGTGATAGATGAAGCAGGCCTAGTGAACATTGGCAGTGATCCCCACAGCGTTGAACTGCTGTTCAGAAGGGAGTCCTCTCCATGACTGACTGAACAAAACCCCTGGAAGAGGCAACCTCAAAGTGCAACTGATGGCATAATCGACTTCCTGGAAAGTGAAGCAGAAGAGCTAGCCATCATATCCTTGAAGACTCCAAGGTACGGGTTACACAAACTGCAGTTAAAGTGCGAGGCCAACTTTCCAACCAGAACAGATACCATGGTGTTGCGAGAACCCGACATTAGAAAAGAGCACAGCGACACAGCTTGCCTGGACTACATTGAGGCCCACATGACCGACAAACTAGTCACAAACAGACAGTGATTGCCTCTCAACAAGATCTATAGATAGAGAAACCACTGCTAAATTCAGCACTGCGACCGGAGGTGAAGTGGAGAGTGCTCTCAAACGTTTGCCACATATTGCGGGCTCGCACACACAGGTGGGCTGTAGAGGCGACCGTCCTTAGAGAACTAGAAAATAGGTTTAGGTCCCGTCGAAGGCTGGATGACAACTTCTTTGTGGTAACTAGTCCACTGAAATAGCGATAAAAGAAAACGGAAGCTGGTCCTGGACTTCCTGGGCAAAGCCAAGGCAACCGTGTGGTTGCAAGGCTGCCTGGAGTATCCTTCAGGCGCTTGACGTCCCGGAGACAATAGTACAATTGCTGAAGCCCCTTTATGCCAACACCAAGGCAAATATACACTGGGGATCATGACCTCCAGACTAGCTGTCTACAGGGGCCTGCGCCAAGGCTGCCAGGTGTCACCAATCTTAGTTATGCTTTTTCTCTCGGGTCTGGAATGGCGACGGCTAGAAAGTTGCATTTGGTTCGACCTAAGCTATAGGAGGAGGGCGCTTGCGACGATTGCCGACTCTGTTGTACTCCCATGATACAATAATCGGCAAAGAGATCAACTGAAAAAGAAATGTTAGCTTGTTAGTCATTTACACAAATTAAAAGAGGAGGGGCCCAAGAACAGACCCTTGAGGCACGCGGGAACGTACAGGCAAAGAATGTGAGTTGGTATTGTTCGCTGCTACGAATTGTGAGGGGTTAGGAATGGAGCACTGTAGCCATGCAAGGACATTAGAATTTATATTAAGATTGCGTAATTTAAGAAACAGAAGCTCATGAGTAACCATGTCAAACGCTTTCGAAAAGTGCAAAAATTTCCAGTCTGCCGGAGACCCGTGGTGAAGGAAGCAATGAAGGCCATGTGTGAAAGGTATTAGCTGAGTTTCGCATGAAAAAGACTTACGAAAACCATGCTGCGCAACGCTGGAAAAAGAATTAGATTCTAAAAAGGAGATAGCATGGGAGTATATGCCGTGTTCTATGATCTTGCACGGAATACTAGTGAGCGATATAAGTCGGAAGTTATCAATACAGTGTATATTTCCGGAATTATTCCCAATTTTCCTATCATTGGGAATACAACTTATGTTAGAAGAATATTAGTTTGCTTTAATAAGGAACTTAGAATTAATGTTGTCAATACCGCAGGAAGAGGAAACCTTAAGATTTTTTGTGATGCACTTGATGCCTGACGCGTCGAACATAACTGAATCCATAGGAAGAAAAGCAGGGCGCACGTGATGAGCACAAGAGATATTACTACAAAACGCCGCAGCAAATATACTGTTTAGAACAGAAGCGCATTCGGGTGGAGGAAAAGCAACACCGTCAAAAGGAGTAAGTAGTATAGTCGAAGGGTCTTTCTTCTTAACTACATTTCAAAATTGTTTAGGTGTGTTGACCAGCATAGGAGGTGTAGTGTGGTTCAAAAAATTATTCTTTGCGTTTTTCAGCGCTGCTTTGTACTCTACAGCAGCAGAAAAGTAGGCCTCCCATCGTTGTTTAGAACTCAACAACTTTGCAGAGTGGTACAAGCGCTTATTTTTGGTGGCGAGTTTTTTAAGAGATTATTGAACCAAGGTGTACCCTGTCTCACTTCAAAGATCTTAATGGCACAAAAGCGTTAATGCGGTGTTCGACCATACCCTCAAACAACTCCCAGTTAATGTAAAGAGAATGCCGTGAAAAGCCTGGTAAGTAATCTTCCAGAAAACGAACTAGCTCGCAATTAATAGCGTTAAAGTCAGCCCATTTATAATCTCACGTGTTTAGTCAGACTGACGCAGTTACACACAGGAATTTATACATAAAAATGCAGCAAAGAATTATAACTGAGACGTGGTAGGTAAAAAATCGATGGGATAAAATCAGGCACGTTAGTTAGAACAAGATTTGAAACATTAGATGCGGATAAAATAGTTCGAGTTGGGTTAGAGCCTAACTGCGAAAGGTTGAAATCTATACAAGTCGACGAAAACTTCGTACACTCTGTCGAGAAAGAGCTCAGATAAGATGACGTATTAGTCCACACGATACTAGGGCACTTAAAGTCGCCAGCTTAGACAATAGGTATAGTCGGAAATTGTACAGTGATCATGTTAAGAGCACCATCCAACTCGTCAACGAATATTGGGCTCTAAGACGGGGGACGGTAGCATATACCCAAAATCATTCTCTTAAAACGTACACAAAGTTCGACCCAAACCAGTTTTAGGCTAGTGGGAATATTAATAGGCGATGGTACAAAGTTATCCGCGACAGCTTTTAAAACATCTCCCGATCTTTAACTTCTATCAGATCTAAACACGTTATCGCGTTTTCTACCATCATATCGTTCACCGTTCGATATCTTCGAAGAAAGCCTTAATGGCAGGATTCAGTTCATCGAGCTTGGGTAGTAAGTTTCGCTATTGGAAAAAAAGAAATAAAGCGAGTTAGCAGTACCAGACACCTGCCCACTGCCCCTCGCGCAGCCTTACGGCGCCTGTGTCAAGCTAGAGGCAGCCTCACTTGAATACTGATTGTCGACT
This sequence comes from Amblyomma mixtum, assembly GCF_055824585.1. Lineage (NCBI taxonomy): Eukaryota > Metazoa > Arthropoda > Arachnida > Ixodida > Ixodidae > Amblyomma > Amblyomma mixtum. The sequence continues at coordinate 157,903,857 of NC_143012.1, forward strand.
GGCGAAGGACACAAATGATCAGTCTGCTCAGCATGTGACGGAGCAACGCCAGCGTGACTTAAATCCCCGTCATGAAAAGTTGCTGATCCTCGAAGATCAGACTCAATGAAAACGCAGTCTCGAGCGGGGTTATAACTCAAGCATTTGTTGTTAATGAACTGTTTATTGTACCTAAGCTTACAAAATTAACCATGACTCTTGGTGAATTGAAGCAGCTTTTTCCTGGCCTGGCGTGTTTCTAACAAGTAATCTTCACTTACGGTAATACTCTCATCTTTAAGCTTGGCTGAATCAGATAGCATTTGTTGCTTTATTTTAAGAGAGCAGAACTTCACGATAACCGGGCGGCATTATCATCTCAAAATGCACTAATCCTATGAGTACGTTCAAACACATCCTTCGTAAGCGCCAGACTAAAACAATTAGAGATCTCGTCCAAAAGCTTGTCTTCTGTGTCAGATCGTAAGGTTGGCACTCGACAGCATGACGGCCAGAACAAGAAGAACGGATGTTTATTGGTGGCCATCGTATTTATAGGTTTCCATAACGCGGCGCTCGCACTGCGCATGACACGTGCATCGTCATCAGGCTATCACACAAGCCTGATACATCCTTCCATGGTTAACACAAGATGAACGCAAATGTTCATGTTAATTGATTAAAAGCAGCATCATAATAAAGACACTGTGGTGGTCGTGTGGTGCGAGTCGACCTTCTGAGTGTGGTGTTCGTTCTGGTTTGATCTGGAAGGGTGACTGCAGCTGAGGGCGTGTCACCATGCGCTGGAAGTGGGCTGGAAGAGGGCTGCTGTGTTGCAGCAGTGTCAATGCTGGAAAGCTGTGGTGTCACGCTACCAATGCTGTCGGTGTCATCATTACTTGTGCCTGCATACTGCTCGCCAGTGTGAAGCAGGTGCCTCCTGTTGCGTCGAAGAACACGACGATCTTCAGTTATGACGTGGTATGACCTCGGAGCAGCTTGTCCAGCAATCTTTCCTTTCTGTGACCAATTTGTATCTCTTAGCCGCACCACGACGCCTTTAGCAAGTTGTGGCAACGGCCGTCCTCCGCATGTCTGACGATGCTTCAACACATCAGTGGCCATGATTTTGCCGAAATCTGGAATATCAGATCGGAGGCGCCTGCATTGAAGCAGCTCACCAGGGGATTGACCATCTGCCAGTGGTGTTGAGCGGTAGGCCAGAAGACCTGTCCAGAAGTCGTCTCCTGCATCTTGTGTTTTCTTCATTATGCGCTTCACAACTTGGACACCTTTTTCTGCGAGACCGTTAGACTGCGCTTAGTAGGGACTGGACGTGACGTGTGAGAAGTCGAACTCCTTGGACCGAGAACTCTTGACTTGAGAACTGGGGTCTATTATCTCTGCAGAGTTCCACAGGAGCGCCAAATTGAGCAAAACTAGCGCTGAGAGCCGCAAGAACGCTTCTTGCACTTGTGTCCGGAAGCCTCTCGACATCTGGGAAGTTTGAAACAGTCATATACGGCAATGTAAGAATGTCCCGCAAAACAAAAGATGTCCGCTCCGACCTTGTACCATGCATACTGTGGCCCCAAGCGCATAAGCAAGGGCTCTTTGGCTTGTTTGTTTGTATGCCCGCCAAAAAGCGAGACGTCTGGCTCTTTCTTTGCATTTGTTTAAACCAAGGTGACCAGCATGAATTCTTTTTAGCATTTCCCGTCGCATGCTCTTCGGTATGACGGTTTTCGTACCCTTGAAGAGTATTCCGCTGATAACGGACAGTTCAGATGAAAAAGGCTTCAGTTCACCTTGAATTTTTGTCTGCTGATAAGTCGGTGACGACAGTCTTCAAGTAGCAATCCCGAGCTCTTTCTTTCGCCAGTCCCTGTTGTGCTGTTTCCGTGACCATGCAGTTCAGGACCTGAAGTGCGTGAACCTCTACGTCTTCCGTAGCACCCGCATTGTAAACCTCACCTGCCGGAGTCGCTCGTGACAGCATGTCCGCCAGTACGAGGTGCTTCCCTGGAGCGTACTGCAGCTCATAGTCATACCTAAGAAGTCTTAAAAAAATCTCTGTAATCGTGGTGGCATGTCACAAATTCCTTTAGAAGAAATCGATAAAAGTGGTTTGTGATCGGTCTCAATAAGAAACTTCTCGCAGCCGAACAAAATTCCGAGGGCCTCTTTCTCAATTTGTGCGTAACGTTGTTCAGAAGGTGTGTGCACTCGGGACGCATAGGCCACTAGTCGCCAAGAACCACCGTCATACTGCAAAAGTGCCGCCCCAACGCCATCTTTGGATGCATCGCATGTTATTTTCGTTTCCTTCTTAGCGTGAAATATTGCTAATACGGGTTCTGTCGCGAGTACCTGCGTGACGCTTTTCCATTCTTTCTCGTGGCTTTCGGTCCACTCAAACTCGACTTGAGGTTTGATAAGCGCCCGTAGTAGCGCTGTTCTGTCAGACAAGCGAGGCACGTATTTTCCAAAGTAATTGACTACTCCTAACATGCGCTGAACATCGGCTTTGCTTTTCGGCGTTGGCATTTGAACCAAACTGCGTACTAGCTTCGGACTTCGGGAAATTCCGGTTTGTCCAATGACGTCACCCCGAAAATGAACCTCGGTTAGACCAAACTTGCATTTTTCGGCATTGAATGTCAGTCCTGCCTTTTCGGCGGCTTTTAACACAGCCAGTAGCCGCTCGTCATGCTCTTGCCGTGCTCTTACCCCAGACGAGAATGTCGTCGATATACACATGCACTCCTGGTAGCCCCTCAAGCATCTGACTGAGCGTTTTATGAAAAACTTCCGGCGCAGATGTGATGCTAACGGTAGACGCAAGTAACAATATCTGCCAAATGGAGTGGCAAATCTGCATATTTTTGATGTTCTCTCGTCGAGTGGTTTCTGATGAAATCCAGAATTTGCATCTAGACAGCTAAAGAAGCAGGCGCCGGTCAATTCAGCTACTATATCTTCCCGCCTGGGAAGCTGGTAATGCTGCCTTTTCATATACTCATTAATCCTTCTGGAATCCATGCACACCCTAAGTCTGCCATCTTTCTTTTTGACCAAGACAAGAGGGCTTACCCAGTCGGACGGGTCGTCTTTTTTGATGATGCCGGCCGCCTCCATTCTCTGAAGTTCGTCACGCAGGGGTTGACGCAAGGATAGGGGCACCCGCCGCGCTGGCTGGACGACCGGGACAGCAGCTGGCTGCAGTACCATGCTGTGCGGCTGCTTCATGCAGCCTAAACCCTTGAAGACGTGCTTAAAGTCTTTAACTGCTCCGTATTAAGCGGGAGCGTTTGCGTCAAGCCCAAGTATGGCCTGACGACCATTTTTCACAACATAAAACTTCACCGTAGTGGCGGCGTTACCAAGTGTCACTTTTTGGACTGATGTTCCAAAGTTTGCGATGACGCCTCCATTATAGGCTCGCAGTACAGAGCATGTAGGGTTCAGTTCGGCAGTGTGTAGCTTGCGGTACACCGAAAACGGTATAATGCTTGCTTGTGATCCGGTATCCACCTTGAAGAGGGCTTCACGACCTGCGATTTGGGCTTTCACAGTCCAGTCCTTATTGTCGCTACTTGCGATGCCAACGTCAAGAACGTCGAACTCATCCTTCATGTTAAATTCGCTGACTTCACTGACGACTGCCCTAGCCGGACAGCAAATTGCAAAATGGTGGAGCTTTCGGCAGCAGTTGCATCTTTTTCCATATGAAGGACACTGCCGTTGTTCGTGGCGTCGGTTGCACTTCTTGCAGCGATTCGTAGTTCTCTCGAGTGCAGTCTTCTCTTGTGGCTCCATGCAGTGACGGAATGGCGCTACACACCGAGAGACTGAGTCAATACTGTTTTCTGGCTTCTCCCAGATTTGGTTTCTTCGTGCCACTGATTCCGCCACTCGGCACATTTCTTCAGCCTTTATCAACGTTAGGCCCTTCTCACGGAGCAATTTTTCACGCAACTTTGCGTCGTTCGTCCCAAAGACGATCTTATCTCTGATCATCGAATCGTTCAGACCTTCGAAGTTGCACTGCGTTGCTTGTTTCTTGAGGTCTCGGATAAATTTTTCAAACGGCTCTCCATCCTCTTGCTTCCTCGAGAGAAATACGTAACGCTCATGCACTTCATGGCTTACCTCAGCACAGTAGGCCTCAAACTTCGTGACCAGGGTGTCATAATCTTCTTTATCTTCCCCAGCCTCAAACTTGAAAGTGTTTAAGACGTCCAGGGCTTCATCTCCCGCAACGCTTAAGAGGAGCGCTGCTTTCGCTGCACTGGTTCTACGATCATCTTTAGACGTGGTCGCCTTGATGAACAGTTCCAGTTTCTGCTTAAACCGCTTCCAGTTCTGCGACAAGTTTCCCGAGAGCTGCAAGGGTTCTGGGGGCTTCAGCAGGTCCATCGTCGACGTATCCAGCGCCGTTGCTAACATCCCACTTCTGACACCATGTATCAGATTGTAAGGTAGGCACTCGACAGCATGACGGCCAGAACAAGAAGAATGGATGTTTATTGATGGCCATGGAATGAAGAAGAAGATCCAGCACCGCCACCAACGACGACGAAGCGCTAGCGCCAAGGCTCGTGCTGGAGAACTGCCGCTTGTGTGCCGGTCTCTCGCCTCGCTGGTTCCTAGACGACTTGCGCCCGGGTCTTCGTTGCCGGCGCTTCAACGTGCCAATAAACCACTCTTCATTTGGTGGAGGTTGCTGCGTTCACCGTTCCCCATCACCTTCGCAGCCGCACCATCCCGATGTCCAAGACCAGTCAACAGCCCGCACCCCCGCCGCAGCCCGTCATCTGCTCCGGTGCAGTCCGGCAGCGCGACCCCGCTGTTTTCAGCGGCCACAGCGACCAGGATGTAGAAGATTGGCTGGAATCATACGAACGGGTGAGCCGCCATAACAATTGGGATGACAGCGGCAAACTGACCAACGTTATATTCTACCTGAGCGACGTAGCGAACCTGTGGTTCCGAAACCACGAGGCCGACATCGCCACCTGGGCCGTTTTCAAGAGCACACTTGCGGAGGTTTTCGGCTGTCCCGCCGTCCGGAAACTGCGCGCTGAGCAAAGCTTGCGTGTCCGAGCTCAGCACAAGGACGAGACTTTCACGAGCTACATTGAAGATGTAGTTGACCTATGCAAGCGTGTTGATCCAGCTATGTCCGAAGCTGACAAGATTAAGCACGTCCTGAAAGGCATCGATGACGACGCTTTTCAGATGTTGCTGGCGAAGAGCCCCACCACCGTCGCCTCGGTTTATACACTGTGCCAAAGTTTTGACGAGTTGCGCAAGCAACGTTTTTGCGCTCGTCGCCTTTCCCCGCCTGCCGACTCCATCAACGGCCTGGGCATCAACCACGACTTGCTAGCCACAACCAGACTTCGTGCGGGAAGAGGTCGCCCGCCAGCTATCGCTCATATCTAACCCACACCCGTCACCGCCCGTCCTCAGTCCTGAGATCCGGAATGCCATCACGCAGGAGGTCGCCGATGCACTTCCTAGTCTTCGGCAACCGGCACCTTTGGCTCCCCAGGCCGGTCTACTCCCGATCCAGCCCACCCTAGTTGCCGCCCCGTTAAGCTACGACCCTCCAGTAAGCGTGCCGCCTGCGCCCGCACCCGTGCCTCTCACGTATGCCGAGGCTGTCAGAAGACCACCGCGGCCGCAGGCCTATGCCTATGCTCCTCCTGCGGTGCCTGCGCCTGTTGTTTCCCGACAGCGTTTCGCGCCCGCTGCCTACAATCCTTGGCGCACGGCTGACAACCGACCGATCTGCTACGCCTGCGGTTTTCCAGGCCACGTCGCTCGCCTATGTCGACGTACTCTGCCTGCGCCTCTCCACCCCCTGCCGGACTACCGCGATACAGATCGCACCTTTCGCGCACCTTTCGAACCACCGCATCAGGGGACCTCACCTGACCGCGCGCTTGGTCGCCAGCCCTACGTTTCCCACCGCTCACCCTCCCCTCGCCGCCGCTCCTTATCGCCCATGAGGCGTCGCCCCGTCCCCGCCGATTCGGAAAACTAGCAGCCGCAGTTCCTGGGGCACGAACTGCGCTATCATCGCCCTGCTTAAGTCCTCGCCTTTCACCGCCGAATCTTCTTGACGTGTTTGTAGACGGCGTCAAGACACTTGCGCTTGTGGACACTGGGGCCTCCGTTTCTGTCATTAACGAAAACTTCTGCCGTTCACTTCGAAAAGTTACCACCCCATCTTCTGGACTCTCCCTCCGTACAGCTAGCGCCGAGCCCGTTCATCCGTCTGCCGCTTGCACAGCACGCGTAGTCATCGCCGATGTTTTATATGTTGTCGAATTTTTTGTTCTCCGTGCAAGCTCCCATGACGTCATCCTTGGCTGGGATTTTCTATCCCGCCACAGCGCCGTCATTGACTGCGCCCGTGCGCATGTCGTCTTTTCTACGCTCTGTGATGCTGCCTTCGACGAGCCTTCGATTCGCCGTGATGCTAAGTTTGTTGTCGCCGAGGACACTCACATTCCCCCTGACAGTGCTGTGCTTGTCCCTGTTTGCGCCGCCTCTGTTTCTGACGCCACCGTTCTCTTCACGCCTTCCCCCATCCTTGCTTCTCGCCGACGCCTCTCTGTTCCCTTCGCCGTCATCGACATTCAACACGGTACTGCCGCCATCCTCGTCTCTAACACCTCCTTCTCTGCCCTCTCCCTGCTCCGTGGCGAGTGCCTTGGCCATTTTGAAACCCCTAAATTGATCACTTCCTTGGACACCGATGTGACCTCCTCCAGTCCCGACATCGCTGCCCTCACCCCACGTGGCCCTACTCCCGATCACCCACTGCCTTCGGACATTTTCGACCGCTCTATTGACCCCGCCCTCGACACAGCTCAACACGCGCAGCTTCTTGCCCTGCTCAACCAGTTTCGCTCCTCGTTTGACCACCAGACCTCTTCTTTGGGCCGTGCGACCAGTGTCGAACACCACATTGAAACCGGTACCCATACTCCTCTCCGCCAGCGCCCCTACCGTGTGTCACTTCCCGAGCGCCGCCTCATCGCTGAGCAAGTGGACGACATGCTACAACGCGGCATTATTCAGCCATCTGCCAGTCCTTGGTCATCCCCAGTGGTGCTGGTGAAGAAGAACAATGGCTCGATACGATTTTGCGTGGACTATTGCCGGCTCAACAAAATTACGCGCAAAGACGTCTACCCGCTACCCCGTATTGACGAGGCCCTAGACTGCTTGCAAGGCGCCGAATTCTTCTCCTCTCTGGATCTCCGTTCCGGCTATTGGCAAGTGCCGATGTCTGAGTCCGACCGTCCTAAAACGGCATTCGTTGCCCCTGACGGCCTATATGAATTCACCGTAATGCCATTCGGTCTGTGTAACGCTCCCACCACGTTCGAACGAATGATGGACAATGTATTGCGCGGGCTCAAGTGGAACATTTGTCTCTGCTACTTGGATGATGTTGTTGTGTTTTCGCCCGATTTTCCGACGCACCTCCAGCGCTTGCGCCAGATATTGAGCTGCCTCACCCGTGCTGGCCTTCAGCTTAACCTCAAGAAATGTCACTTTGGTGCCCGGCAACTGACAATACTCGGCCACCTCGTATCCAAAGATGGCGTCCTACCTGATCCTCACAAACTCCGGGCTGTGGCTGAATTCCCTAAACCGACCTCTACGAAACAGCTGCGCCGATTTGTGGGCCTCTGCTCCTATTTCCGGCGCTTTGTCCCTAATTTCGCCTCTATCGTCGCGCCCCTTACGAAACTCCTCAATGGTCCCGCCGACCTGTCTACGTGGGACTCTGCCTGCGATGAAGCTTTTGCTGCGCTCCGTCGTCGTCTTACTTCACCCCCTATTCTTCGGCACTATGACCCCAGTGCTCCTACTGAGGTGCACACCGACGCAAGCGGAATTGGCCTCGGTGCTGTCCTGGCCCAGCGCAAGCCCGAATTTTCTGAATACGTTGTTGCGTACGCCAGCCGTGCTCTCACCAAAGCAGAGTCGAACTACAGCGTGACTGAAAAGAAGTGTCTGGCCGTAGTGTGGGCTCTCACAAAATTCCGCCCTTACTTATATGGCCGCCCGTTCACCGTCGTTACTGATCACCACGCCTTGTGTTGGTTGGCCTCCCTCAAAGATCCCTCAGGACGCCTTGGCCGCTGGGCACTCCGTCTTCAGGAATTCGATGTTACCGTTGTCTACCGGTCGGGCCGCAAGCACTCCGACGCCGACGCCTTGTCACGCTCGCCACTGCCTTCTCCTGCGCCCTCTTCCCTCGTATCTGATTCCCCACTCGCAGCGCTCACTGCTATCGACATGCCCAATCAACAACGGCAGGATCCATGGATTTCTTCCTTGCTGGATGCCCTTCGTGCGCACTCTACGTCCTCCTTCCCTCGGGCCCTTCGTCGCCAAGCTTCCCATTTCGCCATCCGCGACGATCTCCTATACCGCCGCAACTATCGTCCGGACGGCCGAAAGTGGCTCCTCGTGATTCCCCGCCATCTTCGGTCTGAGATCTGTGCGCACTACCACGCCGACCCTCAAAGCGCTCACGCGGGATCGCTAAAAACCTACGAGCGGCTACGCCAGAGGTACTACTGGCGGGGCATGTACATCTTTGTTCGTCGATTCGTTCGCTCCTGCACAGCCTGTCAGCAGCCGAAGTCGTCACCTCGACCCTCGACTGCCCCGTTACAGCCATTACCGTGCGCGGCTCGCCCTTTCGATCGTGTGGGCATCGACCCCTTCACGACCGCCGGGAATCGATGGATTATAGTCGCCGTGGACCGCCTCACTCGTTATGCTGAGACCGCTGCCCTACCTGCGGCTACTGTTCGCGACGTCGCCTTCTTCCTTCTTCATCACTTCGTCCTGCGTCACGGCGCTCCGCGAGAACTTCTCAGTGACCGCGGCCGTGTTTTCTTGTCTGAAGTTGTTCGCGAGCTTCTCGATGCGTGCCACTCAGTCCACCGTACCACTACCGCTTACCACCCCCAAACCAACGGCCTCTCCGAACGATTCAACCGTACTCTTGGGGACATGATCGCCATGTACATTAGCTCCGACAGCTCTAATTGGGATCAAGTCCTTCCGTTCGTGACCTATGCATGTAACACCGCATCCCAGGCAACCACCTGCTTTTCCCCATTCTTTCTTTTATTTGGGCGCGAGCCTTCCTGTCTACTGGACACAATCCTTCCCTACAACCCCGACAGCTCAGAATATACTTCCATTTCTGACATTACCCGCCATGCTAAGCAGTGCCGCCAGTTGGCTCGCTCGTTCACCGCCGAACGTCAAGGGCTCCGGACACATGAGTCGGACCAAGACACGCCCGCTACACACTTCTCCACTGGATCATTGGTCTGGCTCTCTCTTCCGGCTGCGTCCAAATTTTCGGCCAAGCACATTGGTCCTTACCGCATCTTAGAGCGTACGTCACCAGTGAACTATATCATCTAACCGGTGACACCTTCTTTGGACCATCGCCGCCGCGGTCGCGACGTCGTTCATGTCAGCCGCTTGAAGCCTTATTACAGCCCTCTCGTCGTCTCCTCGCCTTGAGTCGCCAGGATGGCTCCCTCTTACCGCCGGGGCAGTTGGAATGAAGAAGATCATACAGCACCGCCACCTACGAAGACGAAGCGCTAGCGCCGCCCGTAGAAGCCTCGTGCTGGAGAACTGCCGCTTGTGTGCCGGTCTCTCGCCTCGCTGGTTCCTAGACGACTTGCGCCCGGGTCTTCGTTGCCGGCGCTTCAACGTGCCAATAAACCACTCTTCAGCCATCGTATTTATAGGTTTCCATAGCGCGGCGCACGCACTGCGCATGACACGTGCACCGTCATCAGGCTATCATACAAGCCTGATACACGTTCCTTCCAATGTTTCCTTTGGACTGTCACGTAAGCAGAAAAACTATAGATTGTCCCTCCACTGCCTGTCTTCCAGCTGAGGATGACTAAGCCGCAGTTTGGCATTTTCACTAATCAGGTTGTCGCATATAATAGGAAGTTTGAAACAACAATATGAACTAAAGAAGTTTGGAGAAGACGAAGCGGATGACGTTAAGCATGACGTGTATTAACTCGAGAATAGAGAAGATAAAGTATTTAGTGAGGTGGAAAGCGATGATTGGTTTGGTTTGGTTTATGGGGTTTAACGTCCCAAAGCGACTAAGGTTTTGAGAGACGCCGTAGAGGGGGGCTCCGGAAATTTCGACCACTTGGGGATCTTTAACGTGCACTGACATCACACAGTACACGTGCCTCTAGAATTTCTCCTCCAAAGTAATTCCAGCCGCCGCGGCCGGGATCTAACCCGCATCTTTCGGGTAAGCAGCCCAGCACCATAACCGCTGAGCCACCGCGGCGGCTGAAGCGATGATTGGTGGATAGGAGGATAGGAAAGATGATGAAAACGACAAGGATGACGTGTACCAACGTCATGGCTATAATTGCGTGAGGGATAGAGTGGCATGGGGGGGGGGGGAGAACAGAGAAGCGGAGGTTCCGGAGGATCAGGAAGAGCACGGCTGGAAGAGAGCAACGCCGGCTATTGCTCCGGTGATCTTGAGTTCTACGGCGTCGCACCGTAGACTTCCTGTCGCTCCTGAGCCCGTTCCGGGGAGTCAACGCCTCACGCAACCACCTGTTACGGACAGGAGTGCCCACAGCGCTGTTGCCCCATCCGGTTGGTGCCCACAACTACAACATCACCAGCGTCACCCAATTAACCCTCGGCCCTCAGTACCCAGTGGCTGCGGGCCAGCTGACCGGGGCGGCGGTCAGACCTGTGACGCAGCGGACGGTGCTAAGAAAAATGCGCTCCGGACAGGCCGCAATTGGAAACTGAACCTAGCAACGCTTAACGCAAGGACCTTATTCAGTGAGGCTAGTTTAGCAGTCCTTAAGGGTAACGGAGTGGATTCCAAGAGAAGGCAAGCGTACCAGGCTGCGGCAGAAAGTTAGGTGGGCGGATGAGATTAGGAAATTTGCGGGAATACGGCGGCCGGAACTGGCGAAGGACAGAGTTAATTGGAGAGACATGGGAGAGGCCTTTGCCCTGCAGTAGGCGTAGTCAGGCTGGTGATGATGTTGATGCCAGCGACGCCAGCCTCAGCACTTCGAACGCACCTCGACGCCTTCTACCTAGATTACACTGACTGGACCTACGCAGCGCTTCATCAGCACCGAACCGTGAGCACGAAAGCCGAACTTTAGTAGACTGGGTGTTCCCGGCTCGTCTGTACTGGTAGTCTTCGTGTTTTGTGTTAGTTTTGTTAGTTTTGTGCGGTAGTGCTTGTGCCGCGTAGGGTGTATTCAATGAGCGTATGTGTCGGCACACCTGTCGCCTAGTCCATTCTTTCAGCTCGAGTGCTCTCGGGGGATCCGTGACAAGTGACCATCCCACCGCGATCAAGCGTGATGGTCACCGTAGGTGTCACGGATGCCAAGAACATGGAAGATCTCATCGAGGGAAACACTGAGTTTCTTGTCAGGCGAGGAATTGGCATCGCAAGAGGCATCGCACATTTCCATAATGGCCAAGTTGAAGTGCTGCTGATGAACTTCATTGAACAATACCGGCACTTTAACAAGGGAACGACGATTGCTTTCCTCGATTAACTATCCGACGTTCGCGACGCCATCGCTATTTCCGATCGAACCACAGAAAATTCTCCTAAGGAGGATCACAAGTACATCTTCAACTTAAATGCACCCCTGCCCCAGAACAAACAAGACCAGATCCGGAAACTACTTCAAAGCTGCAGTGAGTGCTTCACGTCATCGGCGAACCTCCATAAAAACGCCGATTGCCAAGCATCGCACTTTAACCGACTAGCACCCCGCATAAGCCCCTACGTTTGTTTCGCCGCGACAACGACAAGCCGTCCGGGACCACGTAGAAGAAATTCTTCTCGATGAAGTTATGCAATCTTCAAAGAGCCCCTGGGCGGAACTGGTTGTTTTGGTAAGAAAAACCGCGCATTTCGATTCGGCATTGATTAGCGCCGCTTCAACACCACAGCAAAGAACGACGTCTACCCCTTCCCCCGCATCGGCGATACACTGGACCCGCTGCGCAACGCCAAGTATTTCTCATCGATGGACCTCAAAAGCGGCTCCTGGCAAACGCGGTCGATGAAAGAAGTCGCAAGAAGACCGCATTTATCACTCCGTATGGATCTTTCGTGTTGAGCTCTGTTCCGCACCAGCGACGTTTCAGCGAGTCATAGCTCAAGCTCTGGCCTGCCTGGAAAGCAAATTTGTCTGTTATATTTAGATGATGTCGTTGTCTTCATCTTGAACTTTGAAGTGTACCTAAAAGGTTTCGAACAGTATTGGACACAATCAAGTCGTCCTGCTTAAACTTGAAAGCAGAGAAGTCCCACGTTGCCTATGAAGAGCTGCTGTTTCTAGGCCACATCGTTAGCAAGGAGGGAGTGCGCCCACACCCGCAGAAAACAGCTGCTGTCGCACCCTTTCCATCACCGGCCAATACGAAAGCTGTGTGCAGACTCCTCGGACTGTGCGCGTATTACACATAATTTTTCCACAGCTTTTCACGCCTCGCCAAGCATTTGAACCAACAGACAAAGGGAGACGTGGCATTTAAATGGAAGCGCCGCAACAGAAGCCTTCAAGGAACTTCAGCGTCGTTGCGCACTTTGATGAAAATGCCGACACTAAAATTCTTTCAGTTGCAAGTAGCTTGGGCCTAAGCCCCTTCCTCGTTCAGACAACTGACGGGCTAGATAAACTAATCACACACGCTAGACAGCCCCTGCCTAAGGCGGAGGCTAATTATTTGAGGAATAGTTAAGAATGCCTTGCCATCGCCTGGGCTACGTCGAAATTGCGCCCTTACGTGTACAGACGACCGTTCAATGTGTTCAGCGATCGCTAGACTCTCTGCTGTCTTGCCAGTTTCAAGGACCCCTCCGGCCGCCTCACTCGATGAAGCCTGCGCCTCCATGAGTGTACGTGACCGTCTTTTACGAGTCCAGAGGCAAGCACTCTGATGCCGACTGCCTTTAATGAGCCCCTGTAGATGCACCGCCGCCGAGCGACGATGAGGACGCCTTCCTGGGACCTATCAGCTCCAGTTATTTTGCATAGCAGCAACGATCGGACCGCGGCCTAAAACGCCTAATTGAGTATTTGGAAGCCAAGCTTTCTTGACCCCTCGCCTCATTCAAGCCATGATTGTCATTGTTCTGTGTACAGACGGATGTCCTCATGAAGAACAACATCGCAGTGAAAAAAACAACCTACCTCCTTGTTGTACCTACGAGTCTCCGCAAGGAAATTCTGCATGGTTTACACAACGAACTGACAGCTAGATATCTCGGATTTCCTCGCACCTTCCACCGCATTCAAGTTCTACTGGTCCCGACTGTCTGCCGACGTTGCACATTATGTGAAAACCTGCCGAAATTGTCACCGACGAAAGACCCCTCCCACCCGACCTGCAAAATTTCTGAACCCTATTAACACCCCTCGAGGCCCTTCCATGCATTGACCTGCCTGGCCCTTTCCCTAAGCCAACGTCTGGAACTAAGCGGATCATAATGCCGACCGACTACCTGACCCGCTTCTCCGAGGCAAAAGCCCTACCGTAAGGAACAGCAGCAGAAGTCGCCAAATCTTTCGTGGAATGCATTCTTCTGCGACGCCGCGCCCCCGATGGGCTTATGCCGTAGAGAGAAAAAGCGTTCACTTCGGAACTTACGCAAGACACCCTATGGTACAGCCCCGTCGCGGTGGCTCAGTGGTTACGGCGCTCGGCTGCTTACCCGAAAGACTCAGGTTCGTTCCCGGCCGCGGCGACTGAATTTGTTCAAGGCGAAATTCTAGAGACCCGTGTTCTGTGCGATGTCAGTGCACGTTAAAGAACCCCAGGTGGTCGCAATTTCCGGAGCCCTTCACTACGGCATCTCTCATAGCCTCAGTCGCTTTGGGACGTTAAACCCCAACAAACCAAACAAACCAACTATGGTACAGCCAAATAAGCCAAGGAGCACTAGTGCATACCATCCGCAGACCGACGCACTCAGGGAACGCTTGAGCAAAACCATCGTTGAGATGCTGTCCATGCACGTCAATACCGAAGACAGCACCTGGGACATGATCTTGCCTTATGTCCTTTGCGCCTGACCGCAGTGTAGGAGACCACCCAGATGCCGGCTTTTAGGCTTTTCCATTGTAGCTTTTCCACAACCCCACTAGGCGCCATGCTGCCCAACGTTACCAAAGAAGAAAACATCGACGTTTCCGCCAACCTTCAATGCGCAGAAGAGGCCCGAAGGCTTGCCCGATGATGGATCAAAGACCAGCAGCGGATCAACGCCAGACGCTACAACCTACGAAGGCTCAGCATGGAACACAGGCGAGGGGCCCGGGTCTAGGTTTGCATACCCCGTCGCCCCCGCTGATTGATTGAAAAGCTTTTGCGCCGCTATTTTGGCCTGTTACAATGTTCTTCGTCCGCTAGGTTATGGTTTACTGGGGTTTAACGTTCTAAAGTGGCGCAAGCTATGAGGAACGCCCTAGTGAAGGGCTCCGGAAATTTCGAACACCTGGGGTTTTTTAACGTGCACTGACATCGCACGCTGCACGGGCCTCTAGAGTTTCGCCTCCATCGAAATTCGGCCGCCGCGGCCGGGTTCGATCAAAGGTAAACTGTACTATGAAGTCATCCCTGACGAAATGACGGCATCCCAGCGACTCCGCCTGCGACCAGAAGTTGTTCATATCGTCCGTCTAAAGCCCTAAAACGCACACTAATGGTCGCTGTGTTTCCATGCACTCTGCTTATTTTGCACCATCCATTTTATTCCTTTCTACTCGCCATATTTGTTTTACTGCATTCGGTCGGTGCTTTTTTTATAGGGGAGTAACGCCGCAAATCTTTGTAATGTTTGTTCATTCTTCAAAGCTTCTGCCATGCTGCTTTATCGCTTTGTTTGTGATGGAGACAAAACGAGATTTATCTCGATTGATTGCATCCAGCTGGAGGCGACTCTACATTGCTCCTGAATCTTTCACTAACTTTGCGCGCTTTATCGCGGAAGCTCGCTAGCAGCTTCAAATTGAGCACGGCCGAGAGCAGTGCACGTCCTATTCGATGACTGCCGAGAACGCCATAGTGGAGTCATGTACCTCTTGCGGGCGCAAGTCAGCCCAAAAAGTATTCGGAGGGCACTTAAGACAGGCACATGCATTTCGCCTTAACTGAGGAAGACGACCATAATGTTTAAACATTGAACGATAATCTCACAGGTATCGTTACGGAGTGTGCCATAGAAGTAGACGGCAGGATGGTTTGCCAGGATATCGGCAAGCTATCTCACGAGACAAAATATCTAGTTAAGAAATGCCAAAGCACTAAGACGTCTAACTCTACAGACTGAATACAACTAGCAGAGCTATCAAATTCAATAATAAGCGTAAGGTAGCCGACATAAGGACGTCTAATATGTAGAGAATCGAGCATGCTGTAAAGAACGGATGTATCCTAAAAGGGGTGAAGAGGAAATTAGGCATAGGTAAAAACCACATGTATGCGTTAAGAGGCAAAGAGGGCAATGTCATTAGCAATATGGATAAGATAGTTCAAATAGCCGAAGAGTTCTACACAAGTGTATACAGTAACGAGAGCAATCAGAACGCTAATGAGACAGACAGTAGCGCACATCAATGGGTAAATAGTGTCTCAAAGTAAAGAGTGTCTTAGCAGCAGTGGAAAGGGGGAAAGCAGCTGATGAGGATCAGGTAAAAGTAGATTTGTTGAAAGACGAAGGTGAGATTGTGCTGCAAATGCTAGCACCTGTATACGCAATGCCTTGTGACCTGCAGCGCACCGGAAGCTTGAAAGAACGCCAAAATTATATGAATTCGCTAGAAAGGAGACGTCAAGGATTTGAAAAATTACAGACTGGTCAGCTTAATATACGTTGCCTACAAGGTATTTACTAAAATAATCGCTAATAGATTCAGGCAATTCTTAGACTTTCATAAACCAAATGATCAGGCAGGCTTTCTTAAAGGATATACCACATTCATAATACCAATGAGGGGACAGAGAAATGCGCAGAATATAACCGACCCCTATGTATAGCCTTCATTGATAAGGAGAAAAATTTTGACTCAATGGAAACCTCAGCTGCCATGCAGGCATTGCGGAATCACGGTGTAGAAGAGTGTTGTGTGCCGATATTGGAAGATATCTATAATGAGTGCGCAGCTTCCTTACTTCTCCGTAAAATCAGGAATATAATTCGAATAAAGAATAGTGTCCGGCAGGGAGACATGATTTCGCCAATGCTATTCACCGCCTGTTTACAGGAGGTATTCCGGTGCCTCAAATGGGAACAGTTGGGTATGAGAATCAGTATGAAATACGTAAGTAATTTGCGATTCGCTTATGACATTGCTTTGCGAAATCACTCGGAAGATGAGCTGCAAAACATGATCAAAGAGTTAGACAGGCAGAGCAGTACCGTGTGTCTAACAATGAACATGCAGAAAATTAAACTAATGTTCAGCAGTCTAGCAAGGGAACAGCAATTGGCAATTGCTGGTACCGAACGGCTGGAAGTAGTGAGGGAATGTATCTCCTTAGGGCAGGTAGTGACCGCTGATCCAGATCATGAGAGGGAAAATCTAGAAGTATAACCATTAGGTGGACCACATATTGCAGGTCCAATCCGATTGTGAATGACAATTTTGCCAATATCCCTCAAGAAGAAAGTATACAACCACTGTATCTTACCGGTACTCACCTATGCGACAGAAACATGGAGGCTAATAAAGAGGGTTCAGCTTAAGTTAAGGACAACGCAGCGAGCTATGGAAAGAAAAATTGGCGGTGGTTTAGCTCTGGTTAAACCTGGAGAGATGTCATAGCTACAGGTTGCCGAGTAGATCTCGCTAAGTCGAATTGCAAAGTCAGTCTTTCGCCGCTTCGTTTCGCTAGACGTTCCTTCTTCAACTTCGCCCCTGGACGTGGATTCACTCTGTCTCCCCCTCGCCACTCCTTCCCCGTTCGCTTTCGCCGCCGCGCCGCGCCGCCAGCAGCTGCTCTTAACCACATGACCAACGTGACCAGCCAATGCGCAGCCACGCTGAAGTCTCGAAATGCTAGCGTAATGTAGGCACGTGGCGCGCACACCAGCTGCAGGCTCTGACGTCACTCCGCGAATGTGCACAGCAGACCGGGCGGTGGCGACACGGCTCAGCGCGCAGCCACGCTGACCTCGCAGAGTGTCTATCGTAGTGTAGTTGTCACTACAAAAATGGTGGGGTCAATGTTAAGGGGTCAAAAGCGGTGGAGAGGGCAAGGGAACAAATCGAGGGAACAAATGACATCCTAGTCGAAATCAAGAGGAAGAAATGCGCTTGGGCAGGGCGTGTAATGCGAAGGCAAGAAGGCCGTAAGGCGAAGACTGGTCCTTGAGGGTATAGCGTGCTATCGTGGTCCGGCCGCAGAAGACGACGACAGCCCCAGCACGCCTGCCAAGCACGCGCGGACTGGATTTCTTGGCTGCTCAACTAAATCCGACGACGCAGTGCCCCGTTCCCGTTTGGCTTAGCGGACCCTGCTAAACATATTTTTGGAGACCCGACAACGACTTGTGTCTGTGATTCTTCTCCACAAGTTTGGTCCCTCCAGACTTCGCGCCTACGTTCTCTGCTGCTGCCCGGCGCTTGCATCAGCCGCTTCGCTAGGCCTACCACCGCCCGGAACTCGAGACCCAGCCTACGTTTCATTTTGTAAGCCGTGGCCATAAATCCCTCCAGTCATCTATTGTTGCAATTTGAGCAGCAAGGGCGAAATTCACCATTCGATATTAGCGCCAAACGGGAGGGACTCAGAATGGAAGGAGTTTTTAATCGACGGAGCAGGGCGGCCCGTGATTTGTCGAGGTCAGGATGGGGGAATTGTTGTGGACGGCATATTCGGTGTTGTTCTCTGTATTGGAAGGCAATTTTAGCGTATGTCTGTGGGGTCTACACCGGGACTTGCGGGGAGGAGGGCACGTCGGCCGCCAGGTTCGTAAAACCTCGGGCTATGTGGTCGACTCCCTCGTTCCCGGAGTTCTGAGCACAAGCAGGAACTCAAACTAGGCTGATCGGTCGTGGAGGGACGCAGTGTTTTGAGGATGCGTGCCTCGGTAGGGCAAACGGAGTTGATGAAAGACACAGTTTGCTAGTAAGGCGCCGGCTGTTGAAGGCCTGTCTCGATGAGTTAGGAAGAAAATACTCGCCGTATGGATGGGTGTCATTTGTTGTAAATGCCACAAATCATACATGTTTCACCTTTAACAATTAGCTATCACTTATGATAAAATTGCGTGCACCTGGCCTTGCATCGAACAGAACCAGCGTTCACTCGAACGCATCAAAGTGCACCGGCGTTCTATGCAGAACCCACTTTCATGCTCTGCACATGTGATGCTGGCACACGTTTTCCCACTACACTCGGACGATGATCAAAATTTATTCCCACCTATGTAGGAAGCCCCTACTCCCCGCGCCTGGCACGCAGGCCTACAGGAGACAGGGTTGGGATCTGCGCGACAAAAGAATGGCGAATATGCATTGGTTCTTCGCGGCTTCAGCAGCCAAGCGGACAGCTCATTGCTGCTCGTTGCACCGCCTCGGCGTGTTCAGTCCAACTATTGTGCACCTCTATTTCCAACAGCTGTCTGCAGATGTGAAGATGGGTAGGCCCAGCGCCGTCTTCTAGCACAATAAGCGCGGCGATCCTATCTTTCTCTTTCGCCCTAATATTGAGGAACAGCGTAGCGTAGCATATTCTGCTAATGATAAACTCCTGTGTAAATTTCAGGAGGCTGCGTTCTTCAAGGCCTCTGTCCTTAAACGCGACCCTCCTGAAGATCCATGTTACTTGCGCAGCGCAGCTGCCGAGCCTCTTGATAGTCCCTTCGTTAACCGTCCTCTTGGAAAAACCATCCGAATAAACCACTCGGTCCAGGTGTGTGACGTCACGGAGGGTCTACGCAGCACACCTGGTATGCCTCCTCTCCCCAACGCTGCGACGGCCACGGAGCGCACATCGGCCGGATTGATTGATAGAAAACTTTATTAAGGCGGAAGCCTTTAATGCCTCATCGTTGTAAGCAGGAGTTGTCGACAGAAAATGTCACGCTTTTCAATTGGTCGAAATGCTCGTGACGTCACAGTGCGCGAATTTCAAATGGGGCCAATTGTACTTTGGCTAGTAACCATGCAACCAATCAAAGGGATCGTATAGTGATGCTCCAACTAAGTTGGACTGAGTTTAGTTAATTGCTTAATTAATCAATTAGCCTAATTAATATAGAGGAGAATAAAGAGGTCAGAAGAAAGAGGAAAAGAAAAGAAAGACGCGCGCCGCAGCGACAACAGCGTCCGCGGAAGGAGACGCTGCTGGAAAAAAACAGATAAGAACGAAGCCGCGTACGCTCCACCACCACGCACTTCCCCACTCAGTTCGACGTTGCTCGTTTCATATACGTTGTGTCGAACATCCTAGACAGTTCCAACAATTGACAGGTGAATGACAGAACACTATGGATAGAAATGCAATAATATAAATATGAAATAGCCTAATTAACCTTTCTAGTTAGACCGCATAAATCAATAAAACCGAGAACGAAATTGGTCGAGTTGGGGAATCGAACCAGGGTCTCCGGAGTGCGATACGAGCACGCTAGCCACTCCGTAATGCCAGCTGAATGGTTTGGAATGAACAAAGGCGCGTCTAGCTAATACGGCGTCTTCGTTCACTCCCATCTTCCCCCTTTCCCTTACGGCGAGGTGCAGGTGTCCACCCAGATATGCGAGAGAGATACATTTCCTTTCCTCAAAAAATAAATTTACCGTCCAGCAAGGCGTACAGCCGAATTGGCGATGGCGTTCTGTGGACTCCCTGGCAGCGTTGCAAGACGCTGTCGCGTTCCACTCTTACAGGCGAAGCTTAACATGTTAACCACACATCAGTAACACACGCAGACAGCCAATGGACGCGTCATTCGCTGGCAGCACTTGAATCATCATTCACAACCACATTCGTGACAGAATGCTGTACTAAGGCTATCGCCTTGCACCACTTTAGTCGCCAAAGTGACTCCTAATTTTTTTCATCAATATAGGAGGCTCCCCTACTCAGATATGCAGTCCCTAGCAGGGGGCCGAGACTATGCGCGCGAGTATACAGTGATTCTTCGCAGTCTCAGCCGCCACGCGGATGTACTCTTTTTGTTCATCAAGGTTTGCACTTTGAAGGGGGGACTCCCAAGCTTCTAAGTCTCGGATGTTGGCCACAGCCCCAGGTGAGAAGGGGCACTGACATATGATGTGGTTAGTGTGCCTCTGTGTCCGCAATGTTTACATTTATCTTGTTTTATGTCATCTATTTTGCGGTAGTGTATCCATACGGGATTGGGGTAGTTTCCAGCCTGCAGGCTTCGTAAGCGTATCGTCTCTGCGTTATTTAGTTGTTCGTGTGGCTTTGGGAATATTTTACTTCTTAGTCTGTAATATTCGCAGATCTCGTTGTATGCGTTTAGCCTCTCTCCGGGTTCTGAGTTGTCCATCGCCTTTCTACGTTCGTCCAGTAGTAGATATCTTGGGCGAGCGCGTGAGCAGCTTCGTTTCCAGACACCGATTCATGGCCTGGGGTTCATTTGAAAGTGATCTTGCGCGTGATCTTTTTTGATTCGAGGATTTTCTTTGAGACTCTTCCTTTCGCTGGGTTCCATATAGCCGTTTTGCTGTCGCTGAATATTATCTTTGCCTTCGTGCTGACGCAGGCTAGTGCGATCGCCACGTCCTACGAAACGTCGGCATCTCTTGTCTTTATCGATGCCGTGACCAAGGCGGTGCCAGTCCCGTTTACCATTTGCCAGTGGCTGCGTCTGTGTATGCTACAGTGTTTGGCTCTGGTTCATTCATTTCTCTTCGATGTCCCTGGCCCTGGCTTTTCTTCGTTGTGGGTGGGGCTCATATTTTATGGCATTGGTGGGTTGCGCAAACTCGCTCTGGAACCTTGGATTAGTCTGCCTTTGGGGTTTGGCCCTCCGTCCTGTTTGACCCCGAGCCATTATAGGAATTTTCGCCGTGTTTCGGGTTGGCTCAATCTTTCTACCTGTACGACTCGCGTGCCTTCTGCTACTTCCTCCTAGGTGTTATGTACTCTCATTGCCATTAATCTGACTGTGGATATACTGTTGAGGAGTCTGAGCAAGCGCTTTCGACGCTTCTTATCACGGCATCGATTTGTTCTGTTCCTCTTGATGTTAAGTTGTACAGCAAACCCTGCTTATTATGTGTGTCTTAATAACCTCTTTTCTTTGAGTCCCGTTTTTGAGAGATACTCTTCTGATAAGGCCAGTCACTTGTGCGGCATATACTTGTAGTTTCTGAGTTATTAAGCCATTTTTGCCATTGGCTTGAATAATGAGGCCGAGGATCCTGATCTGGTTCACCAGGGGTTCTTTTTGGCGATCTGCTATGATGTATAGTTTAGAAGAACTTCTATTTGGGCTAGATGGTTCATTGTACTCGAAAATGGAAAAACATTAGCGCTGAAAAAACACACGCACACAGTTCAAGAACGACGTGGGACAAGCGCGCTTCCTACTCTCTTCCTAGGAGCGCTTCCTAGCGTTCTTCCTAGGAGCGCTTGTCCTACGTCGTTCTTGAACTGTGTGTGTGTGTGTTTTCGGCGCTACTGTTTTTCCATTTTCGAGTACTGCTATGAATCAAAACTTGGTTTTTTATTCCTACTTCTGTAGACTAGTAGTTGAGGCTTGTGCTACGAGCATTTGAGCTCGATTTTGGCTGTGGTCTCCGTAACTGCTTTGGGCTCGTGTCGTAGTTTCTTTGGTATTTCCGCGTCCGAACCTTTGTTTATCCAGATGTTAATGTCATCGGCGTAGAGGCTGAACTTGATGTCTGGGATTACTTTGAGCAGAAGCGGGAGGTTGATCATTGATATATTGAATAGCAGGGGGAGAGTACCGATACTTGTTGTATGCCTCTACCTATTGTCTTGGTTGGAGATTCAGCCTCTAGGAATTTTAACTTGAGCCTTCTCTCTGAGAGAAGGCTACTTATGTGGGCGAAGATTTTTGCGCCGACATTCATCCCCTTAAGGTTGTTCTTGAGGATTTCATCATGTCTTACGTTGTAAAAGGCCTTTGTAAAGTCAAAGCCTAGTATGGCCTTTGTGTCCTTAGTATTGTGTCTATGATGTCGTTTTTTAGTCTCAGCATGACGTTCTGTGTACTGAGGAGTCTTCTGAAGCCCACTATTTCATAGGGCCAGAGTCTCTCGGTGTCCATGTAGTTAACGAGTCTTGTCTAGGTGACCTTTTTCATCAGTCTCCCTAGATTCGAGGCGAGG
Organism: Amblyomma mixtum; assembly: GCF_055824585.1. NCBI lineage: Eukaryota > Metazoa > Arthropoda > Arachnida > Ixodida > Ixodidae > Amblyomma > Amblyomma mixtum. Next base: position 157,926,260 of record NC_143012.1, read on the forward strand.
AATATAGATATCGGGTTTTCTAGTTTCTGTGGTTTTCCAGGTTTGGGAATAAATATTGGAGCCGCTGATCTTCATTGTGTGGGGTGTTCTCCCTTCTCCAATACTTGTTGCATGTATTTGGTGAGCTTGGCGGTGGCGTCGTCGTCTAGGTTTCTAATTATTGTGTTAGTTATGCCATCCGGCCCGGGTGCAGAATTCCATTTGGGGCTGATAATCTCTGCTCTGACTTCAGCTTCTGTTATGGGCTTTTCGAACTCTGATTTTTTGTCTCGTCCCGAGTATGTTGAAGGTGCTTGAATGGTGCTGTCACCAGAATAATTGTATTTGAGTCTACTTCTGAGCCCTCGAAATCATGCTTTATTTTCCGCTGGTTTATGCCCCAAAGAGTTTTGGATTTTTCAGGGCAGAATAGGCGACGGAAGATGCTCCTTGTCTTGGGAACACGCATTTGCTTCTTCATGTCGTGGCATCGGTTGAGCGCCATGAGACTCGGGTTCGTCCCTGAATTTATCCCACTCTATGACGCGTTGTGAGTTCCTCCTTTTTTGTCCAGGTTCTTGACGTACGGGACCGTATACTTTAGGATAGAGTGATCACTACCCAGGTAGTGGGTAAACTTGGGGTATGCCCACATTTACCCATCTGAGGTCTGCCATATTTTTGGTGAAGGTGAGATCTGGTGACGTGTCTGTTGAGACGCTGTTACCGCTTCTCATGAGAGAGCTTGGGTCTGCGTGAAATGTGATCGCGAGTTCTTGTGCGTCCTTCCACACGTGTCTGCCTTTCTGGTCTTGCTTGCTGTATCCCCACACTCGACGCGCAGCGTTGAAGCTTCCTGTAATGATCAGGCGGCCTTTGCACGCTGTTTTGTGCCGTTCCGCAGAAGCTCTTCATGCAGATCGTCTTCCTATCCCGAAGGCTTTGAGCAAAACAAGATTCCTCAGATACACGTATAAAGTAACTAGAGTAATTTTACCGGCGCCTGCCACCATTCTCAGGCTAGTGCGACTGAAGAAAACCAAAGTGTTCATCCCTGCAGTAGAGAAAAAGCTTTGAGAAGCCGAAAGGTCACCTCCCTCTACTACTGCATTTCTGTAGGCTTCCCAGAACTGCTGCTGGAGGGCAAAGTAAGCAGTGTAAGTTTCAGAAAGAGAGCCTGCTACGTTTTTGTTTGTACGGGCTGCTTTTATGCACTATGAGGTAGGGCGCAGCTTGACATGTGCGTCATGGCCGCGGTCATGCGGAATGAAAACTATTTTGGCATGGTGTGCTCCCTTCTTAAAATTCGGGAGAGAGTTTTGATGGCGTTTTTGTGGAGAGATCTGAAGCGCATCTTCCTCTGCTTTAGTGTGCAGTACGTGTTGAGAATAAAGATGCCTGAATCGTTCTTTTCGCCCGTTATAATTTATATTAATACCGCTTCAAAGTCCTTGGGTGTAGTTTATTGCTGGATGACCGTGACGTTCACTTTGACCAGAACAGCTTCTCTGGATTTGTTGCCCCTGTCACTGATGTAGGCCTGATAGTTCGTGTCATTTACGCAGTCTGTGCGTGTTTCTTGGAGTGTTATAGCTGAGGGGAAGGTGTCTTCTTAAGCTATGTATTGCTGTACGAGCGATTTCTTGTTCTTATAACCTCTACAATTCCAATGCAGAATTGTAATGGTGATTTCGAGTGTTTTTCTTGGCGCGGGGTAGCTTACTTTTCTTGATTTGACGGTCCATTTTGGACTGCCCTGGAGTATTCTATGTCGTTCCCAAGTCTCGAAAGTTGTTGAACTCATTAGCCAAGCACTGCACTTGCGTGAAGTTGGCTTACATGGCTTGCTTCATCTCGGCGATACTGTCTTCAATTCTGTCTATTCTGCTGCTTGTGTCTCTCACTGCTGCCTTGGATTGTTCTTTCTCGACAAACTTGTACTCAGGTTTCTCCGCGCACCTTCTTTGAGAACCAGGCATTGGTGTAGCAAGTCGAGCACATATCCATCTATTTATCCGTCCACAAAGCTTCCTTCATGACAATCAAGAACTGTTAGTGGAGTGTTTCTTGAAGAAGAAATATGTGGGAAAAAGAACAAGTTTCGGTAATTGCACATATATGTCTTGCTCGAATGTTTGCCTAATCTATCGGAAAACTGAAACAGCTGATGAGCTGTGCTCAAATTTGCATTCGGAATTAACGTAATCGACGGCAATTTTTTTCCACATCTTTCAACTCTCCTCTGTCTGCACGTGGCAGGGATTGTGGCTGCCACGTGCAGCCAGTGAGCAGTGAGCTCGAACCAGTGAGCAGGCGCGTGCACTTTCCTTCTCATCCTTTCTTCAATCGCAACAAAGGCGTTTGGGCAGCAGTACTGGCTTACCGATGCATGTGTGCGTGCGCGCTTGCGTGCGCGCGTGTGTGCGTGCGTGCGTGTGGGTATGAGTGCGCGTTCGTGCGTGCGCGCACGTATGTGTGTTTGTGTATGTGTGTGTGCGCTCGTGTTTGTGCGAACGTGCCTGCTGTCTCTGTCGGAGTGTAAGTACGCCGTTTAAAGAAGTCATTGTCTTATCTGTGGATGCAACAATGTGCATTCAGGCAAATGAAATGTCGCAAAGCCCGAGAACAGTAGATGTACGAATGGACTGTCAGCAAGACCCTAGTGCTCTAAAATAGAAAGAAGTTTGCTTTTTCCCTTTGAATGGATGCTTTTCACTCTAGGAGCTCGATGAACCTAAAGAGATCCTAGTCACCGGCAGGGCGGAGTGCCATCGAGGAAGAGAGGGAAAGTAGATTCAGCTAAAGCCTCTCAATAAAATAAACGTAACGCCAACCTTTAAAGAACGCCGCTACCCTCCTTCCATGCGCGTCCCCTAATCGTTCGGCACTCCCATTGGCCCAACTCAGTCACGTGCATTCGCGCGCTTCTTGCTTGTTTGGTTGCTCCCTCCCCCCTCGCGATGCCAAACACAGCGGGTGGTTCGCGCGAGGGCCAGGGTTTTGAGCCTCCGAGACCACGTTTTGCGCCTCGCTGGGCTGTTTTTCTCAGCGCCGTGCTCGTGATGCCGTGTTCACGATGCGTTGTTTCTGCGCTTTTGGGTGCGGCACACTTGAAAATGACGGCAAGCGTCTCTTCAGGATACCATCCGCGAATCGAGACGCGGTGCCGCGGAAGATTTAGATTCAAAGAATCGAGCGGGGTGATTTCAACCCAACGCAGTGATCGCGACTTTACGAGTTAAGCGAGCGATTCCTCGCTCATCACATATATTACCCGAGTAAAGTAAAGCTCGGGTAAAGTTTTACAAACCTGGTGAAAACATACAGCCCAGCTATACTGCCTATTGAAGCATTTGATTTCCGACTTACCTAAATGTTAACACAGCAAAGGGCAGATGTCCGGCGTGCCGT